>NC_062523.1:30527389-30587054 GCF_022655615.1 Tachysurus fulvidraco
CACCACACACACACACACACACACACACACACACACACACACACACATTCTTCCTGTCCCTTATGCTCTCTCACCCCCCCCTGCTCTCTCTCTCTCTCTTTTCACACTCTCTCCTCTCTCTCTCTTCTCTCTCTCTCTCTCTCTCTCTCTCTCTCTCTCTCTCTCTCTCTCTCTCTCTCACACACACACACACACACACACACACACACACACACACACACACACACACACACACACACACACACACACACATTCTCCTGTCCCTTATGCTCTCTCACCCCCCCTGCTCTCTCTCTCTCTCTTTTTCACTCTCTCCTCTCTCTCTCTCTCTCTCTCTCTCTCTCTCTCTCTCTCATGTACTATCATGTAGTCATACTTAAGCGCAACAGAAACTGTAAAGCTCTCAAAATATAAGGAATTAAAGCAAATCTATTTCTTAAGACAGCATTGGTCTTTGCTCTGGATTTATTTTAGTAAATCATTGGACTTTTTGGCACCGGTGTACCGAGCTGTTCAGCGTGAAGGTGATCGAACACAAATGAGGACAATGACAAAAAGGAGAGCGTGTTTTCTTTTTCTTTTTTCTTTTTTTGTTTCTGTAGTAAATCTGTATGTGAATGTGATAATAAAGGGCAAGGACACATCTATCTATCTTTCTCTTTCTTTCTTTCGTCCTTTCTTTCTTTCTTTCTTTCTTAGAGAGCACCTGGCTTCCTTCTTCCAGAGTCACCACACTGTATATTTCAATCTTCAGTCATTTGCATTTCCGGGAGATATTCAGTCAGATGTTAACACAATTCTTACTCTCTCTACCTCTGCATGTGGGGTATAATGGAGTTAATTATTTTTTCTTTTCAGTGTCATCCTGCACTTTATCTATTTAGTCATCCAGAATACTTTGACACAAATGACAACGAAGTGTTTCATGCGATGGAAGCTCAAGCAATGAACTCCATTAGCATTGGCTCAGTACATACAGGTTAGCACATCTAGCATGTCGCATGTTTTTATCCCAATAAAACTGCCCAGTTTTAGTGATCCTGTGCCTAGTACAGCTTCAGACGTAGAAACCCCAATGCAGCCTTCTGCCTGAAGGTCTGACGTGTCTTCTCAGATGCTTTTCTCGGCATCACGGATGTAAAGAGTGTCTATTTGCATTAGCTTAAAGCACGCCAGGGCACGGTGGCTTAGCGGTTAGCACGTTCGCCTCACACCTCCAGGGTCGGGGGTTCGATTCCCACCTCCGCCTCGTGTGTGTGGAGTTTGCATGTTCTCCCCGTGCCTCGGGGGTTTCCTCCGGGTACTCCGGTTTCCTCCCTCGGTCCAAAGACATGCATGGTAGGTTGATTGGCATCTCTGGAAAATTGTCCATAGTGTGTGAGTGTGTGAGTGAATGAGAGTGTGTGTGTGCCCTGTGATGGATTGGCACTCCGTCCAGGGTGTATCCTGCCCCGATGCCCGATGACGCCTGAGATAGGCACAGGCTCTCCGTGACCCGAGGTAGTTTGGATAAGCGGTAGAAAATGAATGAATGACGTTTCTCTTCAGCTTGGTGTTTCCACTTGTCTCAGTACTCTGAATCTTCTTCGTTTCCATGACAATATGGTACAACACATGAGGACAAAACATGCATTATACTAGAGAAAAGTAGAGCAATATAAAAATAGTACCAAAAAAAAAAACCCCAGACGTTGAAACAGGTAAGATTGGGTTACACGGTAGCAGTAATATAATGCACTGAACCTCTAGAACTGCACCTTAAGGTAGTGAGTTCTGACCCTATTACCTGTTTGTGTGAAACAAAACAATAGTTCTTATTCCTAGTTGTTTTAGTCCAGAGCACTTTGTGGCACCTTCCAGAGGAGAGGAGTTCATAGAGGTCATAGCTAAAGTGTGTGGGACTACTTTTGTTTTTTCTGTCCACTTCCTGACCCTGGAGGTGTACAAAGTTTTGCAGATTGTCCTCTCCGTCCTTTCCACAGTCCTCACAGTCCACTGAAACCTCAGTCCGGCCGCCAAACCAGACGATTACTCGATTGCACAGAACAGACTCATTGACGGATGGGTGGAAGTGTATTCATGAAAAGTGCAGGAGATTTCCCAGGGGTGGTGTCATATTGGAACAGGTTTGGGGACTTTGTTTCAGTAATGGAGTCTTAATGCGACAAAGACGGTACAAAGACATTCTAGACTTTTTTTAAATTTTTTTTTGCTGTAAACTTTGCAGTAACGGCTTTCGGGGGTCGACCTCCGTATCGTTCGGGTGTGACGTTCAGCTGTCCAAAACTTTTGGTCATACAGCGTATATGCTAATGAATTAATTCTAAGCATACTTCATACTTTTTAACCCAACCTTGTTATTTTCTCAGCAGGAATATCCACATCCTCATAACTCCATGCTACGAGGAGCATCGGTGAAACCGGCTTTAGAACAATATAAAAACAACGTGTTTCACGGTGCAGATTTCTGGAAACGCACGTCTGACACACACTGCGTTAAATGCATCCGTCTCTATCATAATCAGCACCTTCTAATTAAAGCAATTATTTGGAGGGCTGTAACATTTCGAAATCAGTCGGATTAATAACAGTGCAGCTGATATTAATGAACTCTGTCGCAGTCACACGGAGAATGAGGAAACGCACCGTCTTCCTTCTCCTGTGGCTGACGGGGCTCTTTTGTAGACTACATTAGGTTATTTGCCCAGCATATTGACATAAAAACTTTTCTTTTTCTCCTTCTGGTGCTTGTGTTCCATCAAACTTTAATTGAAGTGACAAGAGTATGAAGGAAATATTGCAGCACCCTGTGACAGGGTGTGTTAAAAAAAATATATATATAAGGTGTGAGGTCACGTCTCTAAAGCATCTTCTGTCCATTATTTGCATTAATATGATCCTTAACCTGGGAGGCACGGTGTCTTAGTGGTTATTACGTTCGCCTCACACCTCGGGGGTTGGGGGTTCGATTCCCACCTCCGCCTTGTGTGTGTGGAGTTTGCATGTTCTCCCTGTGCCTCAGGGGTTTCCTCCGGGTACTCCGGTTTCCTCCCCCGGTCCAAAGACATGCATGGTAGGTTGATTGGCATCTCTGGAAAACTGTCCATAGTGTGTGAGTGTGTGAGTGAATGAGAGTATGTGTGTGTGCCCTGTGATGGGTTGGCACTCCGTCCAGGGTGTATCCTGCCTCGATGCCCGATCAGATAGGCACAGGCTCCCCATGACCCGAGAAGTTCGGATAAGCGGTAGGAAATGAATGAATGAATGAATGAATGAATGATCCTTAAACACTGATGTTGTATTTTTTTTTTATCTTGGCTGTATTTCCTGTGCATGAGGATGTTTGTATATCTAGAACTACTCCTGGGCTGAAACCCCTATTAAGGCACAAAGGTACAGTACAATTTCTATTTATAACATTTTGCAAACTTAGATTTTTATCTCATGTATCTCATTAGGGGTCCAGCAGTGGCAGCTTGGTTGGACCTGGGACTTGAACTCACTGCCTTCCGATCAGAATCGCCGGAGTAGTGGTACTGTAGCTCAGTGATTAAGCTGTCAGACTACTGATAGGAAGGTTGAGAGTTTGAATCCCAGGGCAAACAAGCTGCCACTTTTGGTCCCCTGAGCAAGGGCCTAAACCCTCTAATGCTTTGGATAAGATTCAGCAAAATGCCACAAATCTAGATGTAGTCTAAAACCTTAACCACTAAGCTACCACATCCCCCGAGGTACCATGGTGAGATCTTTAAGGTGGTCCACTGTGACACCATTGTGAAATGTGTGCGATTCCAGCAAATGGAAGCATTTCCTCACTCCCAGTTTTTCCATGACATGCTGCATCCTCACCATACATGTACACGTCACACCATATTTGGGTTTCTCTGGTTCGGTATCTCCAATAGGATCCTGAACCAGATGCATCCAAAAGTCTAATGAATCATCTTTATTGTCTTCGCTCATCTTTAATAATAATAATACATAAATATTTCAATTCAAGACATGAATTATACATTTTAATGTATCTCTAATGAGCAAGCTGGAGACAACGGTGTCAAAGAAAAAGTCTTCTGGGTGACACCGGGTGACGTCAGATGGTCATCAAATAATCCTAAACACTGTTTGTTTGGTTTTTTTTTTGGCAAATGATGTTTGTTCGGATCTAAACTCAATCTATTGAATATCGAGTTATTTACATCAAGTATATTTTATTTCATTAGAATAGTCTAGAAACTTTTAACTTGTCTGTACTCTTCACAACAACAACTAAAACTAAACTACAACTTCAGGTGGAAACATCGAGATAATTTCTTTACACATGTAGGAATCATTTACCGCGTCCCTGCATTACGTCGGATCTAAACAGATTCAAACAACATGGACCAAATTTCATAGCCTCTGTCCTTAGACTTCTCTCATTTTTGCCGTCGGTCCTTATTGCGTCTCATCATCCTGGGTTTAGAAGTGAACGGATGAACGTTGACCCAGATCCGGCTGGTTGTTAGTGCGGTTAGAGTTTGCTGAGTCTTCAGGAAGCAGACCAATTAGGTCTCTCAGGAATACACACATGCTCACACACACTGGCAGGTGAACAGCAAACAAACCCATCCGTTTCTGACGCAATGCTGTAAACTGCTCTTGCTCCGTTGCATCATCGAACTCCTGAGCCATCATATACCCATCCAGGGCCACAACCAGAACGAAGAATATGAACTCTGTGTGTGTGCGTGTGTGTGTGTGTGTCTCTTTATTTTTAGTTTTTTTTTTCTCATTTGTTTTTCTTATTTACTTCAGTCTGTCGTCCCGAGACTTGAGACGCAAGTTTTTTTTTTTTTTTTATGAGCTCTGGGTTCAACTTCACTCGTGTATCTTTTTCACACAGCAAATCAAAACTGTGGCAAAAACAAACATTTCGTGCTGCTATCTGTTCATGATGATACTTGATAAACTAAAAACAAGTCTGAAATGTAAATCCAAAGAAAGGTGATATGTGCCCTTAAAAAAACACCAAACAATCATCGCGACCCTCGTGATTTCACATTTTTATATCATTTTACATCTTGCTTTTTTTATCGCTTCATTTTTCACCTGCTTGGCGATGCATGCGTTCTGATCAGTTCTGTGAATCCTTGCTTATGACCTTCCACCTCTTTGAAATTACAGTCCCTTATTTCAATTTCCCGAGCCTGGATCATTAGCCCACCCGGCGAGGGCATGGCAGCATGCGGGGGCTTTTCTGATTGCATTTGATTGTCTTATGAATTGATTTGTGTGTATGCATGAGTGTGGCTGTAATCTTCCGCTTCATATTGGCCTGCCATCAGAAGCCTGTCAGCTGACAATCAATCCACGACATCAAATAAGAGCTGGCGAAATGTGCCGGGAGACGTGGATCGGATGCAAGAGAAAAGAAAATTGGGTGTGCGGATGTGTTTAGGCTGGAGGAACAGGGAAAAGAAGTTAATTTAATACACAAAATGTCTTCTGTATGTCCAGCTTTCTTGTCTAGATGCTAAAATATCAAATAATCCTGTTTGTACTCCATGAGTCCAGTAACTTCAGCACCTGTAATGGGTTAAGGTTCGGTACCTGTAATGGGTTTAGGGTAAAGGTAAGGTACCTGTAATTGGGTTAGGGTTAAAGTTAGGGTTCGGTACCTATAATGGGGTTAGATGCCTGTAATGGGGTTAGGGTTAAAGTTAGGGTTCGGTACCTGTAATGGGGTTAGGGTTAAAGTTAGGGTTCGGTACCTGTAATGGGGTTAGATGCCTGTAATGGGGTTAGGGTTAAAGTTAGGTTTCGGTACCTGTAATGGGGTTAGATGCCTGTAATGGGGTTAGGATTAGGGTTTGGTACCTGTAATGGGGTTAGGGTTAAGGTTAGGGTTTGGTACCTGTAATGGGTTAGGGTTAGGGTTTGGTACTTGTAATGGGTTTAGGGTTAGTTTTCGGTACCTGTAATGGGGTTAGGGTTAAGGTTAGTGTTCGGTACCTGTAATGGGTTAGGGTTTGGTACCTGTAATGGGTTAGGGTTAGGGTTCGGTACCTGTAATGGGCTTAGGGTTAGGGTTAGGGTTTGGTACCTGTAATGTTTTTAGGGTTAGTGTTCGGTACCTGTAATGGGGTTAGGGTTAAGGTTAGGGTTTGGTACCTGTAATGGGTTAGGGTTAGGGTTTGGTACCTGTAATGGGTTTAGGGTTAGTGTTCGGTACCTGTAATGGGTTTAGGGTTAGTGTTCGGTACCTGTAATGGGGTTAGGGTTTGGTACCTGTAATGGGTTTAGGGTTAGTGTTCGGTACCTGTAATGGGGTTAGGGTTAGGGTTTGGTACCTGTAATGGGTTTAGGGTTAGTGTTCGGTACCTGTAATGGGGTTAGGGTTAGAAATACTTGATAGGGAACTAAATACAAAAAAAAACTTTGAGAGTAAATGTGAAGAGATAAGAGTGAAGAGATAAGACCTGTGGATACACTTTATAATTACAGAGCATTAAAAAATCATGTTCATCTGAATAATCTTACCGTGAGCCCTGAGTTCAGTCTAAACTGATAACGAGTTAAAGCTAATCGTCAACTGAGAGCTAAACTTAACGACATGTAAAGAGAATCCAAGCCTGAATAAAAACCTCTTTAATTACATGTTAGTCATTAACAAGCGTATTAATTAACACATGCAGTGTTAGGGTTAGGCTTAGACACATGCAGTAAACTAAATCAAACCTTAAGTACTTGTTACACGCTTGTATGATAAAGTGTAAATTATGTAAATGAAGTCATCAAGTGCCATCTAATAAATTATATCTCGTATAATTGTGGACCTTTAATTCATATTCTTTCTCATAAAGTAGATTTGAACAAAAACATGAACTAAGTACTAAGGTAGTGAAAGTGGTCGTTATTCACAAACGAGTTTATCAGACTCGAGTCTTAGTTAAGTTTCAACATTAGGTCATCGTTAGCTAATTACAGTATTTCCCGCACTATAAGGCGTACCGTATTATAAGGTGCGCCGAACTATTTAACAACACACACATTATTTTTTAATCAATCTTCTCCCACAAATCCATCAAAGTCCTCATCTACTGTGTCTTCTTAACTTGCCGCAGTACGTTTTCTTGTTCCCTCCTCTTCAAACCATAGCTACATTGATGTTGGATACTTTCAGCTGCTCTATTCCCATTTACAACCGTGTAACTGATAGTCTGTAGTTTGTATTGTGCCTCGTAAGCATCTGATTTTTATTGGCGGATGGCAAAATAACTTAAGGTGCATTTACCGCCACCTACTGGACTGGAGTGTGGAGCGCATTATGGTTAGGAAGAAACAAATGTTGTTTTGGAACATACCGGTAGTTATACTGTACCTACCGGAGGCGTGGCGGAGGTAAGCGTACGTACTGTACGTATTACGTAATGTCCTCTGATTGGTTTATCGCTGCCAGCATACGTAGTGTATGTATTATGTCCCCGTGGCAGCGGGAAATGGTCCGACAGTCAATCGAGTCGCACGACAACATTTTTACAGATTTTTGGAACTCGGTGCACATATAAGGCGCACCGGATTATCAGGCGCACCGGATTATAAGGCGCACGGCCGATTTTTGAGAAAATTTAAGGCTTTTAGGTGCGTCTTATAATGCGGAAAATACTCCCAGTAAGTATTAATACAGGTTTTAGTGCGTTATGATTATTCATGTATTGTTATTGTAAATCGTTCCTATATGCACCATACACCATAGAATTGGAACAACCACGTGGGTTTGTTACATAATTATTAAATAATCAATTAAAGTTTCGTTTTTCACACGTTCACCGTGTCTCGCGGTTCCATACGAGGTTCGGAAGTGTGAATGCTGCTTGTAAGTGTGAACGCAGGATGAAAGCAATCCTTCTCCTCTAACTTCTACTCTAATATCGAATCATTTCACGATGTTTATTAATACATTCCACAGGTTTAGGCCCGTGTTACGGAAATATCTTCCCCGCGCAGTACGGAAAAGCTGATGTAATAGTTTGCAGCAATGTTCTCGCACGGCCCACGCACTAAATGTTGCCATGTTGGAGGAATGTTTAGGAACGTAACACCCTGAAAGTTAAAAATATGTCTTCTAAACTTGTCACTAATTCAGGTGATACAGAGATCTTTGTGTTGTGTTAATAAATAAAATAAAACGATTCCAGCCCGACTACAGACCAGTGCCACTGTTCTCCATCTTCTACACGTATGTCATTCTTCACGTGATTCTTCTGCTTAATAAAGCTCCCACGTCTCAAATCTCTGTTCACATTAATATGTTTTCTAGAACATTCTCTTTCAGTAAGGCCTTGGGGTTACTTTGTACTTATAAACACACACACACACACACACACACACACACACACACACACACACCATCATCATGCACACAACTTTTAATTTCATAATAGTTTTGGGTTGAAATGGAAAGTAGAGGGAAAGAAAATCTCTCTCTCTCTCTCTCTCTCTCTCTCTGTCTCTCTCTCTCCCTCTGTCTCTTTCTGTCTGTCTGTCTGTCTCTCTCTCTCTCTCTCTCTCTTTGTCTCTCTCTCTGTCTCTCTCTCTCTCTCTCTGTCTGTCTGTCTCTGTCTTTCTCTTTGTATGTCTCTCTCTCTCTCTCACTCTCTCTCTCTCTCTCTCTCTCGTGCTCTATCATGTAGTAAAACTTAAGCTCAACAGAAACTGTAAAGTTCTCAATATATAAGGAATTAAAGCCCTCGGCTCTCTCTTTATACTCTCTCTCTCTCTCTCTCTCTCTCTCTCTCTCTCTCTCTCTTTCTACTCTTGGGATTAAACTATTTGAAAATTCAACCAGTCAAACTAATGAATCAGTCATTGCACACACACACACACACACACACACACACACACACACACACACACACACACACACACACACATAAAGGTCACCAGCCTCTGTATAAACAATCCACATGCCTGATCTTTTTTTTTATTTCATTTCATTCTTTCTTTCTATTTATTTTTTATTTTTTTTGTAAAGCTCTCGTTATGTATCAATTTTTAGTCAGCAAATATTCTTTTCGTACATCTGACCTTATCTGATGCCTCCGAGGCATTTTGATAGAAGGTAATTTCAGGCATGCTGTAATACACTCAAGTCAATTTCAGGTAAATGTCAATGCCACCGGTTGTCAGAGGCCTCGCTCTAGACACATATACTTGTCAAAGCGATTGAGAATATGGAAAGCAACAACGATGGTGATTGTTTTCAGGGACAAAAAAAAACATATAAAATTGTCTTTTCTTGTTAAATGTCGATTAGTCCGGAAAACTACGGCTGCCGGCTTTTGCGTTATATGAACTGTAATGATGTTAAAGCTGCCTCGCTTTTAACACAAAGGTGACACGGAAGTCAGCATGAGGCATTGCAGAATGTAATCAAAGTAGAAACCAAGGCATGTTTTACATACAAGTCAGCAATAAGGCCTGAATAAAATAACCACACTGTTATGACTAGATACAGTAGGCTTTAAATTTATACTTATCCATAGATGAGGGATTTCAAGCCACTACACTGTTCCTATTGGGCACTTAACCTTCCTGCTCCTGCTCTGTGACCCCTAGTGTCCAAGCAAGCTGGGATATTCATTCATTCATTCCTTACCGCTTGTCCGAACTTCTCTGGTCACAGGGAGCCTGTGCCTATCTCAGACGTCATCGGGTATCGAGGCAGGATACACCCTGGACGGAGTGCCAACCCATCACAGGGCGCACACACACACACACTCATTCACTCACACACTCACACACTACGGACAATTTTCCAGAGATGCCAATCAACCTACCATGCATGTCTTTGGACCGGGGGAGGAAACCGGAGTACCCGGAGGAAACCCCCGAGGCACGGGGAGAACATGCAAACTCCACACACGAGGCGGAGGTGGGAATCGAACCCCCAACCCTGGAGGTGTGAGGCAAACGTGCTAACCACTAAGCCACCGTTCACCCCCCAAGCTGGGGTATGTAGGTAAATATTTTGAATTTAATTTAGTCTAAATGTGTGTATAATAAGTAAATGCTCGTTAAATGAATCCTTAATTATACATTTTATTATTAAGAGGCTTTGATGTATCGTATGTCTGCCAGGGTGCTGATGTGTGCATATGTCATGACGGTACAGATCAGTGTATTACTTTAGAACCTCACAGAATAACAAATGCACTGAAAAAATGTTGTTCTGATGCTGTTGCCATGCAAGAAATTGCGCTCAGATAGAAATTCTGTACAAATGCACGGAGACACAGGGGGACGCGTGCCGAGGGCTCGTCCTACTTGACATATAAGTGCTCTTAGATCTACTCAGTGGTTTTTTTTTTCCTCCAGTATTTGTGCAGATGACACTCAGTTCCACTGCGAATTTGTACCCAGTCCAGATGTTTCTTGTAGTCCTCGAGAACCCAACAAGGGTGCCATTTATACTAGCAGGGTATTAACAAATTAGTCACATGCTGTTGTGCATGCTGTTGCACCGCTAGTGTTTTTATCTGAAGAAAATACCAGGCAATGCCAGAAGATCTACTGTACTTGTGTTAGAGTTTCACTTTAAACATTCTGGGCATCTGTTGATGTAACCGATTCTGTACAAACATCGAGCATCGAGAAAAGAGAGAGCGAACAAGACACTGGCAGAGAAGGTGGACAGGAGGTTAGATGGTCACCTACCTGTATGGTTTCTGTCACGGTTTCCTGCTTTTATATTTACAAGACCGTCTTACTGTCATAACTGGTCATTGGCTCATGAAGGTGTTGTGGAAGTGTATCTTGCTTTTTAGTCTAGCTTTTAAAACTGGCCTTGAAACCTAGAGCATTAGGGGAATAATAAGAAGAATAATAATAAGAATAATGCATTTAGCACCTTTCATGGCACCTTTCAGAACACCCGAGGTCACCTTACAAGCAATATACAGGTCACTGCATAAGACAAAAGACATAAACAAACAGCATATACATATAAAGCGCATTTAAGTCTCAATAAAACATGTTATAGGGAGGCACGACGGCTTAGTGGTTAGCACGTTCGCCTCACACCTCCAGGGTCTTGTGTGTGTGGAGTTTGCATGTTCTCCCCGTGCCTCGGGGGTTTCCTCCGGGTACTCCGGTTTCCTTCCGCCGGTCCAAAGACATGCATGGTAGGTTGATTGGCATCTCTGGAAAATTGTCCGTAGTGTGTGAGTGTGTGAGTGAATGAGAGTGTGTGTGTGTGCCCTGTGATGGGTTGGCACTCCGTCCAGGGTCTATCCTGCCTCGATGCCCGATGACGCCTGAGATAGGCACAGACTCCCCGTGACCCGAGGTAGTTCGGATAAGCGGTAGGGAATGAGTGAGGGTGTGAGAGTAAAACAGTTATAAGAAAACCTGTATAAAAAAGATAAGTCTTAAGACGCATTTTAAAAGTCTACAAGCACTCGCTATTGCGAACATCGCGGGCGGCAACATAACTAAAAGATCTGGCACCCATAGTAGGAAGTCGAATCTGAGGTACCACAAGAGAAATTGAAGATGATGAAGAATCCTCCAGATGTTTGGTTTGAGACGTTTGCGCTTGTGTAACAGCTGTAACCGCAGTTTGCACTCGAGGACGCATCGAAGCATCCTTATTTATAGAGAACGGAACAGATAACGGGGGCAGTCTAGGGAACGAATATAAATTATACGACGGAGGTGAGATCAGGCTAGAAGAAAAGATAAACAAAGCAATTAAAATTCGAGCATCTAGACTCGAGAGTGTTACTTTCTTGTACTATTTTCATGCAATAACAAATTTGCATCCGTCTAAAGACGCCGTTTACGACGGAGCCGCGTTCTGCATTAAAGAAAGTTAGATTTCCGGGTGCGTTTTTCTTCCTTGTTTTTACGCGGTTTGTTATCTATAATAATTCACGTCTCGTACATCTCGGGGCCAAGCACTGTCTAAATTCTGCAAATAACTAATCATTAAGATGGATGACTTACTTATGATCTTTCATTTACCATGGTGTATTAAGAAATGTTTGATCATTCCATTAAACAATATAGCCCGGGACCTTACATATTAGCATTTATGTCTGGTGAAGTTAAAAATGGAGACGTATGTGTGCTCATGGGCTCCGTTATGGAACAGATGTTTAGGTCTCCATGTTGACAGGCATTTTGTCCCATCTATTTTCTCATAAATCAAATCACGGAGAACAGACGACTCGTATTTCTCATGTCACACGAGTAAAATATGGCAATATAAAAGTTTGGACTTGACCTTTAATTCTTTAGTCTGACATGCTTGACTTTTGGCACGAATCACTTCCTCACCTCAAACCGCAAAGAGCCGCTCGCTCGGCCGCTAACAGACGACGTCCTGCTTCTCGGGGTCTGTAAACGTTAAATAACAGACTTTAACGGCTATAATGATTAACGTAATAAATATCATAAGAAAGGATCGCGTTTACGTTATTAGTCGGCACTAGCGGTTTCCAGATGTTAACCTCTGTCGCGGAGGTTGGCTTCCGAATTCCGTACACTGTACAGTACTCAAAAATATTAGCGATGGCAAAGTAGGTGATTTATAATCTACAGATTTATTAAAGCAAATCAAAAAAGCAGATATTGTTATGGAGGACAAAGAGAAGAGAAACACGATTTTAGCAACAAATGTAAGTTGTACCGCTAATCAGACGATGTAGCAATGCATACGATTGTGTAGATACATGTCAAGAGCTTTAGTTAATGTTTACATTAAAAAAAAAGAGTGTTAGTGTGATCACTGTGATTTTTATGGTGGTGTTGCTTCCAGCTGGGTTGTTTTGGAGACTCAATTCACACACATCTGTCTGGTACAAAGAATTGTGCAAAACGAACCTTCTATGGTTAAAATTCACTCACTCATTCATTTCCTACCGCTTATCTGAACTTCTCGGGTCACGGGGAGCCTGTGCCTATCTCAGGCGTCATCGGGCATCGAGGCAGGATACACCCTGGACGGAGTGCCAACCCATCACAGGGCACACACACACTCTCATTCACTCACACACAACGGACAATTTTCCAGAGATGCCAATCAACCTACCATGCATGTCTTTGGACCGGGGGAGGAAACCGGAGTACCCAGAGGAAACCCCCGAGGCAGGGGGAGAACATGCAAACTCCACACACACAAGGCGGAGGCGGGAATCGAACCCCGACCCTGGAGGTGTAAGGCGAATGTAATTCATTGTCACTATTTGTCATTTTTTAAGCCTTTCTTCGTCTTAAATGCTCTTTAGTAAATAATACAGAATATTTCATTCTGCGCTCGGGCAGAAGGTCTAGACGCTGGTGATGGAGGTTTGGATAATTTGTGGACGACGACTGTGTGTTAAAGATAACGATAATGATCACAATGTACAGTAATGTTTCACTGGAAATGACTACACTGAGGGCTCAGCACAAGATCTTTAGATCTTCATCATACTGTACAATATCGGTTCATCCACATCGATTAATTCTTCTCCATTAATTACTGACTAGGAAACTTCCAGCATCTGTTTTCAAAATGACAATCACACACTGAACCTGGAGAAACCAGAGTGAACATAGAAGAGGTAAACATTGCATCATGGAAGCGGAGAAGAAACTGGGAGGAAGCGTGTCTGGGTAACAGAGCGGTCCAAAGGAAGTTGTCACACAGGCATGTTTGTGAAACGCAATCCACAGACTATACCAGGGAGTTGTAGGTCCACCGGACCAGGGACCTACACGTTTGGGTTCACTCGTAAATCACTAGTCACTCGCTTAACAAAGGGTTGGGGGTTCGATTCCCGCCTCCACCTTGTGTGTGTAGAGTTTGCATGTTCTCCCCGTGCCTCGAGGGTTTCCTCCGGGTACTCCAGTTTCCTCCCCCAGGTCCAAAGACATGAGAGTGTGTGTGTGCCCTGCGATGGGTTGGCACTCCGTCCAGGGTGTATCCTGCCTCGATGCCCGATGACGCCTGAGATAATAGGCACAGGCTCCCCGTGACCAGAGAAGTTCGGTTAAGCGCTAGAAGATGAATGAATGAATGAATGAGTGAAAATGAATAAAGAAAGAAAGTAGAAGAAAGAAAGATCTACTTTGTCCCACAGAAACCCATCATCAGAAACCATCAGTCCTCTGGTTCAGTCTCATGTTGTGTTTACTAATCCAAGACAAGACAAGACAAGAAACCGGCCATCTTTAGGTTACTTTAGTGTCTGGAGCATCAGGAGTTGGATTTGTTTACATGTTTATGAATGGACAGGAACAAAAGATCCATCTTTCTTTTCATGGTAAGATCTTCTCTCACCATGCTGTGGTTCTCTACACCCTGCATAGAACAGAACAAACTGCTTCTAACCAGAACACAAAGAGAGACAAAACTTCTGAACGGTTGTGTATCTAGAAAAATGCTCGAAATCTGAACCTATATATTAAAGATGTCAACGTCTTAATTAATACGCAGATGAGATGTTGGAGGAAGAAGCTAGAAGGCAGAGAGGTTTTGTGATCTGGTTGGCACCATGCCACCATGAATCATGTTAACTTTCATGAGAATGGAAATGTGTCATCGGTGTTAACATAATCAGTTAAGAGCCTTCCCTTTATTATGACAAGTAATTGAATAATTACTTTTTTTTCATTCTTACTTTCAGCCAATTGACCCCTATTAACATCGAGTCGAGAGACAAAGCAAGTGGCGTCTATCTTTCTGACAACAGACCGTTTTAATCCTACAATTACACCGGTGTTGAGCGTGCGGACGCTCGTACGAACGAACGAACGTCCCCGTCCCCGTCCCCACACACACACACACCTTTGACAAATGATTGAAATCAGCAGCCTTTTAATGCTTGACATTTACACAAAATTCACCAGACAAACCCATTTTAATATTCAGACAACCGCATAAACGCACATTTCCAAAACAAAGCTGCTGAACCTGTGTGGGTGGTGCATAGCGTGTTCAAATGCATAATGCCAGTTCCCCGCGTCTCGTACTTTATCTCTGCCTTCCTCAAGTGCACGCAAGCAGACAGAAACACATACGCCCACACAGACCTTGGTTTTCATGCTTTAAGGGAGAGGGTTAAGAGCTGTCTCAATTAGTTTTGGAGAGGCTGAGAGGATGGAAATGAGGAGAGGCAGTACTCATGTGAGAGATATCTTTATTCATTCAGGGCCTGCTGGTGATTGGCATGGCCTCCAGACGTGCTTTCCCTCTGCTCAGGAAGTCAGCCAGATGTTATTGATATTCACAAATGCCCGCGATTTGCATTTGAACGCTTGCTGTCACCCCCCCACATATCATACACAACCTACCTGTGGCATACGGTTCAAAAGGAGGCGGATGGAGGCCAAATGTCATCTCTCAGGAGGTGAATGCTGGGGAGGAAGTCGGTTTTGTTTTGTCTGCTCGTCTGTGCCCTTATTCCCAGAGCGGAATTTATAATGCCTGTTGTCTGTTTTTTTTTAATTTAATATTCATCCCTTTTGACTGCATTCATAATTCTTATTTTTCTTGTTCTCCGTGCAAGTCGATTAATACGTGAAGAGACGTCAGGAACTCACAGACACAAAGACAAAGAATTCATCAAGGTGAGTCATGTTGGACTGAATGCCAATTAGCACCAGAAGTCAGCTACAGTATCTCACATGTCTAAGGGAACGGTTCGGAAAATCGTGTCACCGTATAAAAACGCAGACTCTCTGGATCACCAGAGGACACTAAAGATATATGGGCACTAAACGAGATAAAAAAACAACAACCAAATTGCAGCCTTGAAAATGACCAGAAAATTTAACACCTCTTTGAATAGGTCTCGACAACAGCTATATGTTGTAACGTTCACAAAGGAATCATAACCGTGTTGCGTTTTATGACCGTAATCCACTCCAGTGTCTGTGAACAAAGACACGTCCTGGCTGGTGTAAGAAGCGTGCTGAACAATCCACCGAACAATGCGAGGAAATAATACGCTCTGGTGAATTTCTTTCACCCGAAGGTTCTTTGCAAACCTCTAGCGGTTTTATCCATTGCAAATCATTTAGCTCGGTTAACAGATCTCACACTGTTGTATCGTAGAGTGCAACAATAAAATGTTTCTACATGGACTAGAGGTCTTCTCGGGTCTAAAGAAATCTACCCGACCCGAAGTGACCCGAATCACTTTTTACCCGAACCCGACGTGCATAATTTTTTTTTTTTTTAAGTAAGACCCGACCCGAGACAAACCTGATAAAATTAGACCCGAGTGAGTCCGACCCGACCTGTTGGCATTTTTTTTTAACCCGACTGGACCCGAATGTTGCGTAACTCTACACTAAAGTAACCGCTACAGAGTGGATTCAAAATTGATTGACAGGTCTGTTTCAACGTAAATTAGCTTACCGCCAGCCACACGTTGCCAGCCACATGTCGCAAGCGGTCTTGGCAAACAGAGGAGAGGTCGGAAAAGGACTCGAGTCGATGCACACACACACGAGATATAGTAGTTCGGGTCTTCTCGGGTCCGTTCGGTAAAAACACATTCATTTTAAATTACCCGAGACCCGACGCCGCTATTATTATACCCGACCCATGTCCGAGGCACACGTGAAACTTTTTGACCCGAACCCGCTCGGGTCTCGGGTCGGACCTCGGGTTTTCGGATCTACGTGGATCCCTGAAGACCTCTAACATGGGTCAGAAACAGCAATGTTCAATAATGAACGTCAGAAGAAGTCGGAATAAGATATTGAGAAGTCTTTGTGATGCTCTGATGCACGGGTGAGGCTAAAGCGAGCTGCATCGTGTAGCTCAATACCAGCTACTTAAATGAAAATAAAATGCACTTCTCTGCTCATTAACACCTCAGCAAGATATGTGTACGAAAGCTACAGGGATAGTTTTGTTTCATGCAATAGTGTTTTATTCTCCCTGAAAAGATTTGGGAACGGTTTTTACAATGCCGCTAGCGATATCGATCGGATAAAAGCGAACCTGGCGGCACCTGGTACTGAGTCAATTACTGCGATTTCTGTTCTGAGCGCTCAGAATAAATCAGCACTATGGTGTGGAGATACCGATATTTTTATCTATTTTCTTTGTCTCGAAATTCCAATTCGATTTGTATTCGTCAATCACACACGGTACGGAATGCAGCGGAATGCTTTGGTATGACCGTTTAATAAAATGTATGAAAAAAATAATAAAAAATAAAAATACAGTGGAGGGGGGTGGGCACGGTGGCTTAGTGGTTAGCACGTTCGCCTCACACCTCCAGGGTTGGGGGTTCGTGTGGAGTTTGCATGTTCTCCCCGTGTATCGGGGGTTTCCTCCGGGTACTCCGGTTTCCTCCCCCGGTCCAAAGACATGCATGGTAGGTTGATTGGCATCTCTGGAAAATTGTCCGTAGTGTGTGAGTGTGTGAGTGAATGAGAGTGTATGTGTGCCCTGTGATGGGTTGGCACTCCGTCCAGGGTGTATCCTGCCTCGATGCCCGATGACGCCTGAGATAGGCACAGGCTCCCCGTGACCCGAGAAGTTCGGATAAGCGGTAGAAGATGAATGAATGAACGTCTTCACATGTCCCCGAGGAAGCACATATCAGCCTTAACACCTCCCCATCGGTAGCTAGCACTGTTATAATAATGGAATAATTGATGTGGATGGGAATTGCGAAATAAACAAGTTGAGAGAAAATTGAGCTGGTTAACGAATTCCCTCGTTCATATCCGTCTCTCGTGGATTCACGCTGTGTTTGTGATTTGCATCTCTTCATCCTCTGTATGATAAACTCTTACTAAGTCAACCTTCTGAACTCATCAGTGACTCGACAGAAAACTCGTGTTTTAAATACGGATGCGACTTTCCGGTTCATGATGTTGAACTAATCTGACATTTTATTTTGTCTTAAATCTAAAACGAAGATTTGTCAGAAGGTGTTAACGGTGAAAAACCTTCTATAACCTCAAAAAAAGATCTCAATTCCTGAACGTGTGCAAAGATTTTAATATTTTCTGGAAGTTTTCTGCCAAGTTTGCTCCACCATCTGACTGTCGGTAGATGATAAGTTAATAAACATGCAGAAGTACAAGATGTTTTTATAGGCTCCTGGGCTTTTATTTACACTTCTTCATCTACGCCTGTTTTGCTGTAGCAGATGTTCTTTTGTACAAGTTGTACATTATCTGCTTTTTTTTTGACATCCACTGAAAGATGTCCTTATGGCATTGGCGTTTTTACCTGGCAGCCTTTGGGAACATCCCGGCTGTACGGTAGAAGAACCACTTAAATGGATGATTTTAATCCCTGGACTGTCTGAACATCTTTCTTTATGCATAAAATCGTTAATTATCAGGATTTTCAGAAGTTTCGGAACACAGGATATGATATTTGTGTACATTCATGAAGTTCACAACAATGCATTATATGTAAATACACGTGTTTAAATCTAGTGATTAAATCTAGTGATGTTCTTAAAGTTAGGGGGCACGGTGGCTTAGTGGTTAGCACGTTCACCTCACACCTCCAGGGTTGGGGGTTCGATTCCCACCTCCGCCTTGTGTGTGAGTTTGCATGTTCTCCCAGTGCCTCGGGGTTTCCTCCGGGTACTCCGGTTTCCTCCCCCGGTCCAAAGACATGCATGGTAGGTTGATTGGCATCTCTGGAAAATTGTCCGTAGTGTGTGTGAGTGAATGAGAGTGTGTGTGTGCCCTGTGATGGGTTGGCACTCCGTCCAGGGTGTATCCTGCCTCGATGCCCGATGACGCCTGAGATAGGCACAGGCTCCCCGTGACCCGAGAAGTTCGGATAAGTGGTAGAGAATGAATGAATGAATGAATGAATAAATGTTTTTAAAGTTTATTTTATTTCTGAAACATTTGTGTCGCACAAAGCGTTTTTCTTTCTTACTGAGATTCTGTAGTATGGAACTGATGGACACTGCGTTTTCCCATAATGCAGCAGGACTGACACAGAAGAGCTGTCAGAATGACAAATAGCAGAAGACAACATGTTGGCTCATTTTAAGTGGAAGAAAAGATATCACATCGATCCTTGCGATTGAACCGTACAGTACATCTTTAACATCATCTGAGTAAATTATTAAAAGGTTAAAATAAAAATAAAAATGTTAGGGTTATTTATTTATTTATTTATTGGGGGGGGGGTCAGTACAGTAGGTTACTGTAGCGAGAAGCAGCTTAATGTTGATTCAGCAGTTCAGTCACATTCTTTATTCTGTTCATCGATAGATGGTAAATGCATCCTACACAATGCTGTTATTCCCTAAACAGGCTTGAGGAAGAGATGAGCACACCAGTGTGATTCCAGACTAATTAGAAAGTATTAAACTCCATTTCTGGGGTATTTAATAGCTGGCAAGTTCAGATGTGCGTAAACACGACTGTAAAATTTAATTATAATTATATAAAAAAAAATAGACACTAAAATGTCATCACTGAGTGCATCAAATTTAATCTAAGTAAATTGATTGTTTATTTCTTATTACAGGTTGCTGGTCTACTTATTGTGATTATAAATGTTCTTTCTTTCTTATTAATCACAGATCTCATTATTCGCTATAGTACGACTCTGACAGTATATGGAGCTCGTTATTGGAACAGATTCGCAATGATTTTCATTCATTCATTCATTTTGTCGGGTCACGGGGAGCCTGTGCCTATCTCAGGCGTCATCGGGCATCGAGGCAGGATACACCCTGGACGTAGTGCCAACCCATCACAGGGCACACACACACACACACATTCACTCACACACTCACACACTACAGACAATTTTTCCAGAGATGCCAATCAACCTACCATGCATGTCTTTGGATCGGGGGAGGAAACCGGAGTACCCGGAGGATTCCCCGAGGCACGGGGAGGACATGCAAACTCCACACACACACACACGAGGCGGAGTCGGGAATCGAACCCCCGACCCTGGTGGTGTGAGGCGAACTTGATAATCACTAAGCCACCGTGCCCCCTGCAATGATTTTCAGTAGAAAGTAAAACATTTACAGCATTTAGCAGACATTTTACCTAATTTTTATACAACTGAGCAATTGAGGGTTAAGGGCCTTGCTCAGGAGCCCAGCAGGCACAGTTTGGTGGACTTAGGAATCAAACTCACAACCGTCCGATCGGTAGCCCGACACCTTAACCGCAAGGCTACCACGTCCCATTTATTAGAAATGTGGTTTATAATTCATACTACATCAGTCCTACATTACAACAAACCCAGCTGATTTAGATGTTAAAGGATGATGAGCTGCGATAGTCATCTGGTCTATCAGTATTCAGTATAAGGGCATGACAGGAGTCCATCTAGTTCATAATACAGGAAGTTGGAATAATCTGATCCTTGGCCAATCAGGAGGCAATCATGCAAATTGAAGATGAACTGATTGGAGACAGGAGCTACATTCCGGAGTCAAGAGCACGCTCACGCTCTCTGTGAGAGTCAGACAACCTCATCGGATCAAAAGATTCTTGATTAAGATGCAACACTCGAAAGACAAATTGTAATAATCCTGCTGTCCAGGTGCTCGGTGTATCAGAGTTATCAGAGTGAGAATGATCAACTCCAAAGAGATTTTCATATCCTGCTGATCATAATGATTATTTGGAGAGAGGGAACTTGTTCTTGGAGATATTACGTTTCTAGATCTCGCCTGTCTGAGTCAATTCGGGGGAAACTGAGATCTGTTTATAAATACCCTCGATATTAAGATAGCGTTTGAATATAGTGTTATAAGAGAACGATACAGTATGTTATCTGATCCGGGTGTCGTGGGGATCACAACAGAGATCCGCAGACTGGTGAGAAAGACTCGTTCCTTGTAACTCACGTTAAGGTTCAGGAGGGACCGAAAGCTTTCTAAACTTTGATTGAAAATACAACAGCTTGCATGAGTATCTACTCGCTCGAAGTTTTCCACATTTTGTACTGTAGAAGTACAACCTGAAACTCATCCGGATTTAACTGTGACTTTACTGAACAAAACACCAGCCAGACTAATAAGATTCTGTCTTCTGGTAGGATATTGTTTCTTGTCTTTGTTTACTTTTGTATTGTTGGTCATTTTCTCAGGTTTTTAACAAAAGAGGTTTTAATGTTCCGTAACTATGGATAAGGGGGTGCATGGCGGCTTAGCGGTTAGCACGTTCGCCTCACACCTTCAGGGTCGGGGGTTCGATTCCCACCTCCGCCTCGTGTGTGTGGAGTTTGCATGTTCTCCCCGTGCCTCGGGGGTTTCCTCCGGGTACTCCGGTTTCCTCCCTCGGTCCAAAGACATGCATGGTAGGTTGATTGGCATCTCTGGGAAAATTGTCCGTAGTGTGTGTGAGAGTGTGTGTGCCATGTGATGGGTTGGCACTCGGTCCAGGGTGTATCCTGCCTCGATGCCCGATTAACCTTTGCGATTTTGGAGCTCACTTTGTGCACAGGATCATTGTCTTGCTGGAACAAGTTTGAGCCTGTTAGCTTCTCAGCATACAGTATAAAGCCACTATATGCTAATCCTCCTGGAAGAACCACATAGGATAGTGATGGGCAGGTGTCCACATACTTTTGACCATACGTAACTGCTCTAACATGTTCGTACAGTAAGTGGTAGCTGTTGCTATGAGATACTTTCTTTGTTTATAATGGATATATCCTGTGTGAACATGAAAATATTGTTAATATTTAGAAAAAAAACCAAGCAGCTTGTCACACATATGGGCTTGATTAGAAAAATGCAAGGATTCAGCAACCCACTGCACAAACCAAGACGGGTGACTAAACACCCTCTTCACTACTGCCAACCCGACAGTCCGACCCAAAACAAGCCCAGAACTTTTCATCCTCTTTGGATGAGTGGGATCCTGTCACCTAAAATCTATGCAGCACACACAAATCTCACTTAAGTTCATAGTTTCCAACCAAAGCTCTCCATTTGCTGTAACCAAACCCACTAATCATTGGCCTCAATGGGGATAAAGACTCCAGAACCAAATGCAGATGTGAGCGGTTTGAGTGTCATAGTAAGACGAGCCCCAGTAGGTATCACTCATCTGGGCAATTGGGATGTTTTTAAAAAAAAAAAAAAAAAATGAAGTCAGTCAATAACAGCACTGGGGAGAAAAAAAATTGTGGACAATTGTGTTAGGATTCCCACGGTGACATCTGGGTAAGTGCAGATTCACGGCAGAAGTGAGTGGAGTAAAATCCCATTTCGCAAATAACGCGGGGAAGAGAAAAAGGCTTGAAATGAGTAATTACGACACTGCTGCGAGGCATGTCATTCGATTCTTTAAAGGAGAATGATGGTGGCCTGTAAGTGCAAAAGACATTAACGAACCGATAACGTAACAGCAAATCAGAAAACACAACAGCAAAACCAAAACCGCCACGAAGGACGCGAAAACACGAGCGGGATCGCCGACGTCGGAAAAACGTTAACTAAAAATCACACGCTTGTATGATTAGCTGTTGTGTTCATAAGTGTATTGTTTTGTTTTCTGATTTATTGTTGTGTTTCTCGTTAATGCGTAATGCGTTTTGCACTTACAGGCACCATTAAAACGCAATAAAATATCCTAGCCGTTCTAGTTTATATTGTGCCCTGAAGTCATCATTGTACTCATAGTGAAATAACCGTACTGTAGATTACTGTTAGGAAGCTGGGGAGAAAAAAAACAAAACAAAACAGACTTTTATCTTATTTATGGGTCTATAATTAATCGTTTGAAAGCAGATGATTTACATAAAGCCTTTCTGAAGTCGAATAATTTTACTATATAGTATATTTTTTTGACATTTTTCCCCTCAAGACTCTTTCTCCAGCTACCTAAATATTTACAATGTACACAGCAGTTAAGTGTAATGCGCTTACTTTTAGTGGGGTTAAGCATGTTCTTCTTGGCAGCCGATGTGTGCTAAAGCCTCCCTTTGACGTTTACACTCCTGGCTTTGATTGGCAGGCGTTAGAAGGGTCACGTGATCTTGTGTTTTGTTCGGAATTGCGGTCGGCTTCTTAAGTGCTGTGAAGTGTTTACGGTACGGTTAACCGAATTAATGTCACGTGTGCGCTCACACCAGCATGTGCAAATGTTAACGTCGATCCTGATTAATCCTCATTAAGGCAGGATACACAGGCGCTCTTACGGAGCCACGTGTCAAAGGTTTCCGCACCCGAACCGCTCGACCTTCGGCAATTCGTCAGCTAATGTAAATAAGAAGCAGCTATTTCTATACAGTACTGATTTTTTTTGTTGTTGTTGTTGGTCAGGGTTAAAGATCTAAAAGTCGAGCTTAATGTTAAAGAGTTTGACGGTTCTTGTGTGCTTAAGTAAACAGTTTGGGGACAAGGAGGAGCTGCAATGAAGTAGAAGCTGAGGAGTCCATGGAATGTCTCCCTCCCCATCTTCTTCCTTACTTCTTTTTTTCCCTGTTCCGCTTGGCTTATATTAATATAGAGCCCGTCTGAGTTTCCAGGGGATGTTTAAACAGAACCCTACCAAGGCCCATTCCAGACCATATGCTGCTGTTTCTACTGTGTATCATGGAGGAAGAAGACCATTTAATCAGCAGTGATTGAGCGGTTAAAGTGTGTGTGTGTGTGTGTGTGTGTGTGTGTGTGTGTGTGTGTGTGTGTGTGTGTGTGTGTGTGTGCAGGGTCCATGGACTTGTCCAATTTATATTAACGTTCAAACTGATTAGAGACCTGCAGGAGTCCTACAGAGACCATGGAGTAGTGTTCTACAAAATTGTTCATGGGTTTTACTTGAGACAAAAAAAAGACCACTAAGAAGGTCCATAGATCTATAACTTTGTCCCAGCTGTCTGTAGTTTGTTGCTTTTGCCCCAGCAGGGCAGAATAACCGTATTAGAGGAAATAATTGGAATACTATAAACTGTGCCAAAGTAACTACCTCAGTATGGGCACAATTCATATGGTTTCTCATACCCCATGCAGGGAACTCTGAGGTCCAGGAATGCTCTCAGTGAGCAGTCACTAAAAAGGAACCATTCACAGCTCTCTCTGTCTGAGACACTCAAAAACACTCTTCCCGAAGAACAAAGTCAAGCTTTGTACTACAAAGTGGAGACATGAGAAGGCTGTGTTCTCAGTTGATAGGTTCCTATACCTAGAAGATCAAACTGTCACAATGTCATAGCCATCTGTTGCCCCTTTTCCACCGAGGCAGTTCGAGTGCTGGTTCGGAGCCTAATTTAGAACCAGTTCTTTCTGTTTCGACCGCCAAAGCACCGGCTCCGAACCAGGAAAAGTGGTTCTTAAGTAGCACCGAAACGTCGCTGGTCTAGACTTAAGAACCGCTTGCGTCAGGAGCTGGGGGCGGGGCTACTGTTAGCGCATTTGATAATGTACCTTAAGTATACTGATGTTTAATACACTTTTACTTTACCACGATATGATACATTATCAGCACACATGATAGTAGGTAGCTATATGCTAAGGCTAAATTTTTTTCTGTGATAACGATAAAATAACGTTATGTACTTTATCGATCACAACCTCCGTTTATACAGATTACACGGAGCCGCACGTACACGTTTTATTCGCCGCTTTTGGATGCCGATGTAGGTTCACAAAGCCATGAGCATTAACAGTAAAGCGACATCCGCCATTGTTGTTGTGTTTGTGTTTGCCGCTGCTGCGCTAACGTCGCTGGGACACGTGACACGTATTACAGTGACGTCAGACTCGGCTCTGTGATGCTCTCTAGCCGGTGGAAAGGCAAACCGGTTCTTAGAAGGTTCGCCAGTGGAACCAACTTTGAACCAGCACCAGCACTAGCTCTGAACCAGCACCTGGTTCTTTCCTGTGGAAAAGAGGCATGAGACAAGGAGCCGGGAAGATTTCGGACATTCTCTTAATCAAAGCTCTTAATTGATACACAAAATAACATTCTAAACATGTTGTATCTCCATCATTGACTATTCGAAGGCTTCGGCATAGAGGAGTCGGTATCGAATCTGTAACGAACTCAGATGATGAGCTTATTTATGTGTAGCTCAGGAGCTCCTGGTTAAACGACTCTAACTGACTGTATACTGTATGACTGTAGAAAAGACTTTATTTATAATCACAGTCTCACACTTTGACAATTCACACTGTCTGGTGTTTATAATCATTTATATTCACACTCTCCGGTGTCACCCGAAGGAGGACGGGTGTCATTTGTTTAATTCTTGGTCAGGTTCTCTGGGTGGTACAGTAGGAATCCGATAACCAGTCATGCCTGACTACGAGCTCAGGTATGTAGAAGAGGGAAGATAGGACTTTCCTGTGTGTGTGATTTTGTGTGTGTGTGTTAACCTGATAGATGGGGTTGGCTGGCCTAATGTGTCTTGGAGGAAACACATGTTAACCTTCACCCTTCCTGGTTGATAGCATTTACATAATAAACAAGTTCTAGAGGAAACAGAAGAGAAGATTGGGCAAAATTCATTTTCTGATGAGACCACTAGGAGACACTGGGAGACTACGTGAACTTCCTAGAACATTGGACCGACAAACAGACAGATCAGCGGCGTAACGTCGCATAATACACCCCTGAGCAACGTTACTGAGATCTGGATGTAGATCCCTAATAAGCAAACCAGTGGTAGCAAGGAAAACTCCCCGAGACTCCATTTTCTGCTTGTCCATTTCTACTTCACCGCTTATGAGATGTTTGCACCGGTGCATCAAGAAGTAGTTGCTAAGTTACTCGAACCAATGACTCCTCAGCCAAGATACGCTCCTTCCTTCCTTCACTTATAATGACACTTTCAACTCTTTCTTTCTCTCTCGCTCTGTTCTTCAGTTCACTTTTTTTTTTTTTACCATCATAGCAATTTTGCTTTCAAATGCCTTCAAATTCATATATATTTTCTTTGTAATGTGAATATGTGGAACGCATATTGCAGCTTAAATTAGAATCACTCTTCTATGATTGCGGAGACGGACACGGTTTCACGACGAGAGCCGAATACCGATCGTTTACTGTAGAGCATGTTTTTTTTGTCAGCTGAATTTTAGAATAAAAGAAAGAAAAAGGACACATCAACATCTCAACCCCTCTCACGGTAAGCGCCGCGTCCGCACAGCACCGATAACCTTCGTCCTACAGTAGGATTTGGCACGTCGCACTTCTTTTTCCTTTTCCATTTCTGTCCCCATCCATCCCACTTTTCAGGGTTACTGTCACTGAGTATTTATTTATACTGGGAGTCGGCCTGGAAAACATGACCGAATATGTTCGCAGCTGATGATACAGTCCTATGGTTCCTGAGTTGCGCTGACAGTTTACAGGCGTGAGAATGATAGCAATAAAATAAATAAATAAATAAATAAATAAATAAAAAATTCTTTCACTGGACTAGACTACATAATAAAAGATAAGAAAAAATAATAAAAGTACTTGAACTTGAACTATTTCAGCTTGTTGAACAACCTTCTTTTGTAAAAAGGTTGGACCTGTTTTTTTTTTTTTTTTTTCTTTTCTTTCCTTTGGTTTGATAAGTGACTCGTTTGTTAATTAAACAGATTAGAAGAATAATCTCGGCCACATGTCATTCTCTATTTTGCTTCAGTCTGGTAACCGAGCCACATCTTCCGAGCTCTCTCGCTTCATAAATAAACTCCGTCTGCCCTTCTCCGGTCGTCTCTCATGCCACCGCGCTCCGCGTTGTGGTTTCTAGAGAATCAGCCACGCACAATTTCCCTCAGTTCACCCTGTGGCCAACAACTTCAGGCCATCTTTCTTTCAGCATTAATCTACCTATTTTTATGCCTTTTCGCTCGCTCCGTTCTGTGCGTCTCCGGATCTGTCTTCAGAATGCTCGCTGCTGTTTTTTTTTTCTCCACTTATTTATTATTATTATCTTCTTGGCCGTAGCCAAGCTTACAGATTTGCTTTTTGAAGACAGATGGTAGGGGCTGAGGTTCGCTAACTGTTCTGCCCAAATAGAAGCGTTTGGGATTCCAACAAAAAAGAGCTGCAAAAAGGAAAATCCCAGCAGTCGAAATATGTTTTGTGCATTTCATGTTGTCCCCAGAGGAACTCTGGAACCAGCTGTCAGAACGCAATCAATACGCACGTGCACGTCAAAAACAATCAGGGGAGTTCCGCTGCAATCACGATGAAGAGTTACCACTGCCCTGTGTTCTTGGAACGCTAACTTGGGCTCGATTGACTTACCGACGATTTCTCTAATAAACTCCGAAAGGATGGACGGCCTCGCCTCACCGCTCTGATGTGGACTTTTTACTCCAAACACAATCTGGTCGGCTTGGCAAAAGCGAACGTGCAGCTGGTATCCAAAAGTCCCCTTGTAAAAAAAATGAACATTGTTCATATGGAATTAACTGAATTTTTATCCTATTAGGGAACACGGCTCCATCCAAAAGAATTAAAAAAGGACACACTGGAACTCGGACAGATATTTGAGACAGATTGGAGGGGGTTGTCGTTTTAGAAAGTTTTACATTCAGGGGGCACGGTGGTTTAGTGGTTAGCACGTTCGTCTCACACCTCCAGGGTTGGGGGTTCGATTCCCACCTCCGCCTTGTGTGTGTGGAGTTTGCATGTTCTCCCCGTGCCTCGGGGGTTTCCTCCAGGTACTCCGGTTTTCTCCCCCGGTCCAAAGACATGCATGGTAGGTTGATTGGCATCTCTGGGTAAATTGTCCGTAGTGTGTGAGTGAATGAGAGTGTGTGTGCCCTGTGATGGGTTGGCACTCCGTCCAGGGTGTATCCTGCCTCGATGCCCGATGACGCCTGAGGCTCCCCGTGACCCGAGAAGTTCGGATAAGCGGTAAAAGATGAATGAATGGATGAAAAATTTTTACATTCACCAGTTTCTCAGGAAACTAATTACGAAGATGGGTAAAGATTCAGACGAGTCTTTATTACTTACATTCAACATTAATCTCACTAATAAATACAGCGACCCGCTGAGTTCGGTGGAAGTGACGAAGATCTGTTAGTAATTTGAACTCGTCCGGTGGGTACGAAATAATGAACATGTAACATATTACTTTTTTTTTTAATAAAATTAAATCAGATATTAATAAAGCGTAGTGAAAGATGTATGCTTTAAACTTGTAGGGTAGAACAGGGTTAAGAGAGAGAATATAAACCCTGAAACTTATAGACAGGATTCGTGTCAGTGATCAAGTGGACTTGAAATAGTGTCCTGGACGTTAACCGCAGGGTGTGGCAGTGTCACTAGATGTGTGTGTGTGTGTGTGTGGGGTGTGGTGTACATGCCACCGATCGAGTCGTATATGTGGGTTCATTGGGCAAAAAGAGAAAGAAGGAGGTGGTTTTGGCAGATGATCCTGAAAGTGTGGCTTTGGTTTGGAACAATATATTTCAGGCTGACCCACAATTCCATATATCCACATAGTCTCCTCCTTTTTTCTTTCTCTCTCTCTCCATTTCCCTTTTTCTCCTTTTTTACCCTACTTATTTTTCATTGTTGCCTTGATTTATGGGGTTTCCTCTCTGTTCTATTCATGAATGGAGATTTCTGTCACAATAAACGATTGTGGCTCCAAACCGCCAGTAAAGTAAACTTCCTGGACAAATTTGTGTCACTACAGCCAACTGTTCTTGTTTCAAGCTGCAATGAAAGAATGAATGTTTGTTTTTGTCTAAGCACCTCCCATTTGTCTGAACAGAAAAACAAAAGTAATTCATTCATTCATCCGTTCATTCCCTACCGCTTATCCGAACTTCTCGGGTCACGGGGAGCCTGTGCCTATCTCAGGTGTCATCGGGCATCGAGGCAGGATACACCCTGGACGGAGTGCCAACCCATCACAGGGCACACACTCACACACTCTCATTCACTCACACACTCACACACTACGAACAGTTTTCCAGAGATGCCAATCAACCTACCATGCATGTCTTTGGACCGGGGGAGGAAACCGGAGTACCCGGAGGAAACCCCCGAGGCACGGGGAGAACATGCAAACTCCACACACACGAGGCGGAGTCGGGAATCGAACCCCCGACTCTGGAGGTGTGAGGCGAACGTGCTAACCACTAAACCACCGTGTGCCCAAAAGTAATTGATGATTAAACTAAAAATTATTGCAAATATAGTCAAAGTAAAATGTGTATAAACCATATTGCTAATATACAACTGAGTAATTAAGGGTTAAGGCCCTTGCTCAGGGGCCCAGTGGGTGGCAGCTTGGTGGACTTGGGATTTGAACTCACAACCTTCCAACCCCTTAACCATTAGTCTCCAGCTCCCCCAAAATAATTATAGATTTTTTTGTATGTATATATATTTTTTTCTGGCCATACTGAAATACTAAAGGAAATTCTAGAATCTTTTTGTTGTCTGAGCCAAATTGGAGTAGCAAAAGAAAAGAGCTCTTTCACCAACAGGACAAAAGTGTTGTAATTACGAGCTTCACATTTCTTACCATGAAATAGTCCGCAAGAGGGAAGGTTCGAGCCTGTCCACGAATGATAAAGGTAGAAATCACGATGGTTTCGAGAACATTGTGCTGCTATCGTACTAATTTCAGCATATAGTTGGAGTTGAGTGTTGTAGCTGTGCTGGACATGAGGTTGGGAATATTTGTAGCTAGAACGATTACGGAACACAACGCGAGATAAAAATGGCAAACCGGTGTCGATGTCTAGGAGTCATACGAGCAGATATGAGCAGCTACATGGCTACAAGGCATTCAGTTATATATACAGATAAACATCATAGCCAGGATGGATGTACTCCCTGGAGTGATTTAACTTGGAAATGCATGGATAAAAAAAAATAGGCTTTGCGAGAATTTGGCTGTAGATAGAAGCAGAAAAATGGGTGTACTGGTGCAGAAAAATAATAGCAATGATAAAGCAAAGCCTCGAACTGAGCCGTGTGTCATCTCACAAAATGAAACTATTCATGGGAAATCAGAACATGCTTGGGTGAATGCAATGTCACTTTCTAATTATGTCGCTAAGTCTGTTTGTCTGTCTGGTTTCTGAAGCTCTAGGTCAGGACCGGTTATCATATGAAAATGTTATCAGTGATATAAAAACCCTTCATGGAAGCCACATTACTCATTAACTACACCATGAGATGTCACCACAGCAACAAAACTTCCGCAGTGATCATGGGCCTTTCGACACATGTACTATTTACTCACTCACTCACTCACTCACTTTCTACCGCTCACTTTCTACCGCGAACTTCTCTGGTCACGGGGAGCCTGTGCCTATCTCAGGCGTCATCGGGCATGGAGGCAGGATACACCCTGGACGGAGTGCCAACCCATCACAGGGCACACACACTCTCATTCACTCACACACACACACACACACACACTACGGACAATTTTCCAGAGATGCCAATCAACCTACCATGCATGTTTTTCGGATCGGGGAGGAAACCGGAGTACCCGGAGGAAACCCCCGAGGCACAGGGAGAACATGCAAACTCCACGCACACAAGGCGGAGGTGGGAATCGAACCCCGACCCTGGAGGTGTGAGGCGAATGTGCTAACCACTAACCCACCGTGCCCCCCACATACTATTTAATTGTAGTGTTTATCCTCGTTGAACCTTCGAATCCGTTTATACAATGTCGAACTGGAACGGAATCGAAACTTTTTGTAGATCACTTCATAGATCATACATCCTGTATACTAATCCTCATCGCTACACTTTCTCTTCTTTCACTTGGTGTGAGCATCTATAGAAAAGAGGTCTCACTCACTAACTCATCTCACAGGGTGGCGTGTGAGTACGGAGGCCTCCTTAACCTCTCATTTTCAAACGAAATGGAGAAATTATTCTAAATCCGGGAGCTCGAATTAACTTCTCCTTTTCACGGTGAAGAACACATACATGTCACTTGGGGGGAAAAAAAAAAGAAAAACTATAAATGTCCCTGAGGGAAGCTACCGATAGACAGAAGGAAGGCACTTATTTCCAGGGATTTCAGAACAGCGTAACAGATATTGCATCATCGGGTAGGCGTGGCCTATTTGATAATTCAACCCTAATCCTAATTCTAACCTTAACCATAACCGAAATTTTTGGTTGTTTATTTGTTTTCTAAAATAAATCTACCGGTATGACTGTTTTGTCCTTCGTAGTATGACCTCCGAAACACAGCCACTTTACGTCGTGGTAACGAAACCCCTGGAATTTAGTGAACACCGATAGACGGTGATCGCTAGTGAGAGATGTGAGGATTGCACATGGATATGTAATGAGAGAAGAGAAGAGAAAAGACAACAGACACGATGATGGCGAAACCGTAGCTTGGTTGATTGTTAACGTGTGCTTTTAATCTATTACTAATATTAGTAAACACATCGTGGACACGCTTGTGCTAGCGTTCTTCACTAATTGATGGATACTGTTGAGAGAGAGAGGAGGAAAAAGAGGCAAACAATCGGTCAGGTCACACAGGACACTAGAGCAATGACTGAAACATCTGAAATGAATGATTGCTCACACGCACAAGCACACACAATCCTCTTATCTCCCCTACATCTAATTCAAAATTACTGGAGGTGACACTTTGAATGTGCTCAGAGTCGCTCGCTCACAGCCTCCCGGGATTCGAAAGACCTCGCTGCCGAGGCTCTTTGAAAACAGAGCAGAATCGATATCATATCAGTGGCCTATGGAACACCTGACAGTTCAATTTCACAGCCACTCTTGTGAATCGATAGCACAGGAATGGTTTCGGTCCCTTTCGGTAGGCCGGCCGGAGCAGTTAATTAGCGCTGGTCACTACGGTATGCGTGTTCGAGTCATAACTTGTAGCGCTTGATTTCATAGCTTTATATCATAGATTTTCATAGCTTGATTTCATAGCATCACTTCACGAGCATCTGTAAGATAAACTAATTCAGAACATTCGTGTTCCAGGTGCTGTACCTTACCAGATTTCTCATAGAGTTAATCAAACCGATTACCACAAACGATAGCCTGGAGCCATCTCTGGAGCCTTATTATAACTTAATTAATTAACACATATAATTTACACTAATTAGTCAGAGATGCACTAATACATTAATTCCAGGCAATCTAATTAGCTGAAACGCTCCGGTTTCGTTAAACGTTACGTAAAATCGACGTTCCGCGTTATGCGCGTCAGTTCGTACGGCAACTTCTAAGGTCTCTTAGTATCGAATCAAGCACAGTAGAAAAGACAAACAAGGACTTTAATCAACTGTTTAAGGTGAAGCTTAATAGGACATAATGCTGTAGTGAGAAAGACAGCCTCAGGGAGGAAAATAAAAAAAAATGATCCAAGGCAAGCAAAAGTCCTTCCCTTTCTCCTTTACTGAAGCCCAGTTGGACGTAAAAATAAACTTGGCACAGTCAGTGGGGAAAAATGACATAAGATTTGCTTTGGGCTTGAGAAAGACTGTGGGATTGGAGTATGTCCACTCGAAATGGGCATCGTTCCTTCCCAAGCATGAGTCAGCAAGCTAGTGCCAAACAGGAAATGACCTCAACCTCTTACCACTGAGCTGTATACAGTAGGTAGCAAAATAAAGACTCACTAAAAAGCAATTTTCTCCTTTAATTATTATTTTTTTTTTAGCTAACCATGAATGAACGGTGGTAACATTTTGTACATTTTGTAACTTGTAATATTTTCATGCCATGCGTGATGCTACGTGTCTGAGGCATGTACTGTAAAAGTGAGGTCTGAAGGTTCAAATAAATGAGAATCTTTCTTATTGTAACTGTGTGAGATTCATAAAGCCTGGAGTTAGAATGTTCAGGTTATATTAAATCGGTAGATCCTTTCTTTATATGTTCCTGACTGACATTTTGGATTAAATCGATTCATTCACATCAATATACTATTAAATCTGACCTTTGCCCGGTTGTTATAGTAGACATTTATTTTAGGATTTTAAAATGATTGAAAAAAAAATTACATAAAAAAATTAAAAATGAAATGTTTTCTTTTAAACGCCATTTTTCTTCCTAATAAGGTTCGGCTACTGAATATAATGCTACTCTAAAATAATAAGTTTGTATACAGAGAAGAAACAAATCTTACATTTCTGTATAAAACATTATATGAGTATTTAATATTATGGTCGACTTAATTTAAACAAGTTTCTATTTGTGACTTCTGAGTGACTTTGACAAGGGACAAATTGTGATGGCTAGACAACTGGATCAAGGCATCTTCAACAGTTCTTGTGGGGTGTTCCTGCTATTCTGAGCTTGGGACAGTACCTACCAGACGTGGTCCATCTAAGGAGGAACAAAGGTAGACCAGCGACAGGGTCATGGGTGCCTAAGGTTAATGTTGGCTATCATAGCAAGGTGTCAGTACACACAGTGCATCACAGCTTGCTTCATATAAGGCTGTGTAGCTGCAGACTGCTCATTCTGACCCATACCTCCTCTCAGTTATGGCACCAGGATGCACGATCAGAAGCATTCATGTGGATTTTATATGTACCATGTACTGTACCTGCACATTTTAGATCAAGTAAACCCCTTCATTCATTCATTCATTCATTCATTCATTCATTCTCTACCGCTTTATCCGAACTTCTTGGGTCACGGGGAGCCTGTGCCTATCTCAGGCGTCATCGGGCATCGAGGCAGGATACACCCTGGACGGAGTGCCAACCCATCGCAGGGCACACACACACACACACTCTCATTCACTCACACACTCAAACTAAGTCGTATCAATGGCTGGCCAACTTACAGGACTTAAAGATTCTGCTGCTAAAATCTTGGTGCCAGATACTAGAGCAGTCCTTCAGCGGTCTTACCTGGTACCCAAAGATTCCTGGTAAAACACAGTATGCTTCAGATGTTTCCTTCAACACCTCCACAAGCCAAGAGCTTTTGAGGATGTAGAAGTTTCACAAACCTTCGATAGAAAATGTCACATCTGATATTTTTGAACTATTTAAACCGTACTTCCTGGATTCGTCCCGGAGGCTATACCGTATATTACCAAAGACAAGTTTTGTTGTTGTTTGCGTCAGTGAAAGAGTCCACCATGATGTTTTGGTGATTTTTCTTTTTTCCTCATCTAGCTATAAAAATAAAACTCATATTAAATATTAGACGTTATCGCCAGGCTTACACGAGTCGCTAGATAACGGATTTGATTAAAATAATAATATAATATTAAACATAAATAATAATAAAATAGCTCGAGGCAACTATCCAAAATGTCGGGCAACAGTTAGCGATGAACAAATCACCCCGAGTGGTCGTTAAGATGAAGAGGTGATTAGTTCATTTGATGCAGCTGAGTGTTGTTACGGTAGTAGTTCGACGACTGGTTGGTTCAGAGGGTCGTGTGGTTGTTGGCGGAAGATTCTCTGTCCACAAATATATAAATATATCTATTTTTAAATATGTCTGTACTGTACATACTGTATGTAGAAAAGCATTCGGTCAAAGTCTTACATATTGTCTTGCTTTTTCTCCAACACCATTTTTTTGTTTCTATAGTAAAGAAGTGAAGATAAATATCCAGCTCGAAGGATCAGGCTCAGTCGGTGCATTTTAAGCAACACACAGTGTCGTCTTATATACAGTAGGCAGTTCCACTCATGTTCCCCACACAATCACACACTTAAAAGCTGCGTTACCGCAGGCCGAGTCACAGCGGTATGGATGGCGTCACTGTGGGATCCGGCACAGTGGGAGATGATTCCTCTATAAAGGATGTCCAGCTGAAGGCAGTAAAAGATGCTGTGAACGTTAACGCCAACCTTACAGAGGAAACTTCAGTGGGAGAATGTGTTTTTTTCTTCTTCTTTTTTTTTTTTTTTACAAGTGGAATGGGCAGGAAGCAAGAGCTTAGTGAGACTTACTTTTCCGTCTTGTCTATCGGTCTACAATCCAGAACCTCCAGCATTCGATTTAAGCAGAATTTCAATCCCTCACGGGGTGACAGATATCCCGGAAAACACCGGTCCGTAGAGTCTGCTAACGTATTTGGGTTCTGGTTGTGAAACGCAGTCAGGATGGAATTATCGGCACGGTGATGGGTTAAAAGTGACAGGGTCTCTCATCCATTGTATACACCCACACACCTGCCAGGAAAACTAGTCCTCTGGAATCAATATAACCGTCCATTAGAGCTTGGCTGAAGAAAAGAAAAAAAAAAAAAAAACAGATTCAAGAATGACAGAGCTTTTAAATTGTTTTTTTTATTTTATTTTTTTATTATTATACAGGGCCATTATTGTGTCATCGTACGCTTTGAATTAACATACTCCTGTAAAAAGTGTGTTTTGGCCAAAATCTGTAATAATGAATCAGTTCTACTGGAGGTCACTTAGCGTTAAGTAAATGGGATCATTGGCTTTCGTTCATTAGACAAGTTTGCTATGTTTGTGTAGCATTCAGGTTCCTGTCGCATGCGGTTTTTAGACTATTTAACAGTTCGTTTGACTCGAAATCCTGTAAGACGGGGTGACCGGAGAAGTGGCTGACAGTCGCATCGAGTAAACGCTGGCGTGTATGATGAGGTCTTCTGGAGATGTCACTTTCAGCCGTGCTGGTAAAGCGAGGCTGTCGATGTCATCTCCATGCAACCTGTGGTTAAAATGTGATTGCTTTTCTCCTTCCCTTGCCTAGTGGATAATTGCTGATCTTTGGTGTGTAATTAACACATCTGTGTCCGTGACGCCCAGAGCCAAAGGCCAGAGAGAGAAATAATAGCCTTGCACATTGTGATCCTGTAGACTTCATGCTAGTTTTAATCAACCATCTGTGGCTTTTGTGTGTGTGTGTGTGTGTGTGTGTGTGTGTGTGTGTGTGTGTGTGTGTGTGTGTGTGTGTGCTTCAGTCAGTGTGTGGGTATGTTAATGAATACTAGCCAAAAGCTCTGTTGTGAATGCATTTGAATTTTTTTGAGGTGCTACAGTATGACGTTAGAAGTGTGTTTTGCTCGTACGTCTTCTTGGCTCTTAATAATTGTAAAAAAATCGTTGGATCAGAGTTCGGTCTCTCTGTAACTATCTAGAACAATCTGTCACAAGCTCTCTCCATGTGCTAACCAATAATGTCTATGAGACATCACCATAATGCTTTAAGTCTGCACCATCCGACGCACTATACTGTATGAATTCATCCTAAGCCACTGGTTGGTGAGTGTCATCACGTGGACATGCTGGAGATACATGGGATTGCTATGAATATTACCAGCTAGAACCCATGGAGATGGCTTTGGACTGCAATTGCCAGGAACAGATTTGCACTCGAGTCATTCGAGGCAGACCTCCTGTTAATCTCCTGAATTACACAGTGGCACTTTTTTGACCATATAGTACACAGTAACAGAAGGGAAATGGTTCCTTTATGAGTCTGGTTCTTCTCAAGGTTTCTATCTGATATTGTCTTTGAGAGTTTTTCCGTCTTATTGTTCCCTCTGGCTAATCTATTGAAGGAAAAAAAAAATCTATATCCTGAATTTCTACATTACGTATCCTGTTTTGTGTCAGCGTCCGTTGTTAAAGGTTTAATACGAATAATAGACATGGTCAAGAGGAAATGGTTCTTCTGAATGTATCCTCCTGAAACCTAGAGTTTTTCTTTCACTACTGTCACCTTTGGCTTGTTCATTTGGAATAAATTTAAATTTTAAAGCATATCTTACATTTATATATTTCTGTAAAATGTCTTCATGACGATGTCCGTTGTCCATCGCACTATATAAATTGAACTGAATTGAATTTGACCGTGGGTCACGGTGGCTTAGTGGTTAGCACGTTCGCCTCACACCTCCAGGGTTGGGGGTTCGATTCCTGCCTCCGCCTTGTGTGTGTGGAGTTTGCATGTTCTCCCCGTGCCTCAGGGGTTTCCTCTGGGTACTCCAGTTTCCTCCCCCGGTCCAAAGACATGCATGGTAGGTTGATTGGCATCTCTGGAAAATTGTCCGTAGTGTGTGAGTGTGTGAGTGAATGAGTGTGTGTGTGCCCTGCGATGGGTTGGCGGTCCGTCCAGGGTGTATCCTGCCTCGATGCCCGATGACGCCTGAGATAGGCACAGGCTCCCCGTGACCCGAGGTAGTTCGGATAAGCGGTAGAAGATGAATGAATGAATGGTCAGAAGTTCATGCATTAATGTTCTCATTCTAATATCATCAGGTCTATACTTGTAACTTACATGGACCTAAATGATGGATCATCTAGATTATCATAATCTGAAGCTCATAATTAATGGATTAATCTATTCAGTGATATTTATTTGATATATAGGCAAGGAGTCTCCAGTGTCAGGGCTTTTCAATGGTCAGTTTATTTCATTAGCTCATTAGCTTCAAGAGGGAAAGAAAAAGTGATGCATCAAAATGGTTCCGCGTAAATAAATTTAACCTCGTAATCATTAGCAAATTGCTTTGATAAGAACATAATTCATCTCAGGTGGAGCATCACACCACACTGTAAGTGCGATTATTATCTTATGGCACACCATGCAAGCTTGTTTGTCATTGGGAAAAAGAGAACGTTCTGCAATCTGTTGTAGTGAGAATGTGTCAGGTGCATTATGGGATGGAGCTTCGTTCTCAGCGCCGCTCAGGCCTCTTGAGTACATGTGTGATTCAGCTGATTACTAAACATCATACCTCCAATAACTCAGAATAATGAGTCCTTTCTCACACACACACACACACACACACACACACACACACACACACACACACACACACACTCACACTCTTTCTCACTCTCTCACTCACACACACACCCCTGAGCGCTCACTGATCAGAGGTATCTACATCCATCCTGTCTTCCTATCACCGTTCTTTCTCTTTCGCACGTTCAGACACACAGCCTTGTCCTCCATGCTCAGTAATGGTGCATCTAAAAAACAAAAGTTGCAGAAGACTCCTTTCCCCGAGCAGAAAAAGCGTCAGGTACAGTGAGCCGCAGAGATGGGAAAGGTGATTGGATTGTGCCGTGGCACAGCATGTACCAATTTCCTCGACTTAATGGGATATTTCTTCTCCCCCTCCTTCTCCTTCCGTGCTTTCTTTTCTCATCACCTTGTCTATAGATGAATTTGGCCACTCGGCTTAAGAAAAACGGAGAGTTGGCCGAGTCAAGGGGCACAAGGGGGCGACGGGGTCTCTGAAGAGGGTGACAGATGTGTCGTGCCCACTTTTTTTTTTGTGTAAACAGCTTTTTTTTTTCTTTCTTAGAAGCCAAATAGGAAAGGGTGAGTGTTAGGATGTTTGGATTGAATTGAGCATTGATGTATGCATGTATCTCTAAATGTTTAGATATAACGTCAAATGTCGATGAAAGTGAACGGTGTTTATCTTTTAAATCTATCATAAAACATGTTTTATTGCATGATCAATCTTGTTGGATTCTGAATTATAGCCATTAACCTTTTATCGTTTGATATTTTATACGTACCTCAGTGTAACGTCTGTGATGTTAGTGATGTCACGATGTACAATAAGTCTTCTGATTCTTCAAACCCTTGAGCGGATGAATGCGGATCTGAAAATAAAGGCTATGTAGGAAGCTAATAAAAAGCCATCGCAAAGAGCTTCTAGCTCAGAGGGTTTACTGTCTGAAATGTCATTAAAGGGAACTATGGATGATCAAGCAAGATCTGGAAAGACCCAGAAAACACTCAGAGGCTCATAAAGGCAAAGGGGTGATTAGCATTGGTATGTTAGTGGGTCTGTAGCGATTTGGAGATGTGGGGCTGCCAGCGGCACACGGCGATGCACAGGTACATAAAAAAAATGGATTAAATGAATCTCAGGGGGTCACGGTGGCTTAGTGGTTAACATGTTTGCCTCACACCTCCAGGGTTGGGGGTTCGATTCCCACCTCCGCCTCATGTGTGTGGAGTTTGCATGTTCTCCCCGTGCCTCGGGGGTTTCCTCCGGGTACTCTGGTTTCCTCCCCCGGTCCAAAGACATGCATGGTAGGTTGATTGGCATCTCTGGAAAATTGTCCGTAGTGTGTGTGTGTGTGTGTGTGTGTGTGAATGAGAGTGTGTGTGTGCCCTGCGATGGGTTGGCACTCCGTCCAGGGTGTATCCTGCTTTGAAGATAGGCACAGGCTCCCTGTGACCCGAGAAGTTCGGATAAGCGGTAGAAAATGAATGAACGAATGAATATCCGCAAATTCTAGTAGCAAATTTTACACAGTCTGAAAGTACAATAAAAAGCTTTTAATACACTTAAATTGCGCATGAAATGCAGCCCAAGAGCAAGTCTGACTCCAAATGTTCTGCAAGGAATAGTTTCTAAAACCAGTACAGATAAATCTCCAAAAGCTGGCTACAGAACGTGTTTGCAAGCTGTGATGTCTGCCAAAGGGAGTGTTACTAAGTGCTGACTTACTAACTTCTCCAAACTTTCGCTTAGGGTTTAGTTTCTATTTTCTAAATAATCGTGCATTAGAATTCTTGTCATATTTTGTATTTAAATAGTTCACTGCATGGGTTGTGTTTACTACAGTACTGGATATTACACTCCAACAAAACATGTAACATGTCCAGACCTTAACGTACAGTACATCCGCATGTGAGGAAGCAAAAATAAACACGACCATCGCATCCGTGTCTTAAAACGAGGAACTTCCACATATCCGAACACATCTGAAATCCTTTACCGTGTTGCATTGTGGGATGCAGTACACCACTAAGCTGCCTCTGGTTACATACTTGGAAATTTAGCTCTTGGAAATGTTCATGTTCCTAACATACTGCCTTTGGGTGGAGTTCACTTTTAAAGCATAGTATCCATTACACCCGATTTCTCTGAACATTTTTACCCCGAACCCGGGTGGTCGTGCATCAAATCCCATCGGACTGCCTGAATGCATTTCCTTCCATAACAAACCGTTTAACATCAGTCTTGTATCAATCGATCCTGTCGTCTATCTTTCTCACGGTCGTTGACCTTTCTACTTTTTTTTTTTTTTTTTTAAATGAAGCTTTGATGCCATGAATGATAAGAAAGAAAGGAGCAGCAGCTGGCCGGAATTAGCGGACAAGATCTCCGCTGAACGTGTCAACGAGCAATCTGTGGGATCGATGAGACTCGTGATGAATCGCGGACTAATGCGAAGAGGACCTAAAGCTATACAGGCAGCTCCATCGCCCACGTCCCTGTGGATGCTGACAGATTAATAGTTCACCACAGACACAGACGTGTAGATATATATATACACCGAGACACACTAATGATTAAAGTGTTTTATTTCGACTCTGTCTCTCTTTTTTTTTTAAAATATATTAACTGGTAATTTATTTTGTTAGCTAATCATTAATAGGTGCTGTGGCAAGGAATGAGTTGCAAACCTCTGGCTGAAATGGTGGATGAAAGATTGCTGTGAAAGGATATGAAACTATACTATATAATTATCTTCCTCAGCCCTTACTTTCATCCATTTTTCTTCGTCTTTAAATGTCCAGACTAAAAATATGAAATTTAATATCATTTTTTATTTCCTTCCACTCCTTGCATAACAAACATATTTTCCAGTAAATTATTTCCAATTTTTTCTCATCGTGCTTCCGGAAAGCTCCATGACGGTTCTTAAATGAAATACTTTTTTGCAATCTCAAACAAATTTGCAAAGACCTACCTGGACCTGTTGCACATTGAAAACGTACGTCTTGTATCTAATTACTTTTTGTCCCCAGAGAGAAACTGTGCTTTGCTTTTCACGATCATAATATTTTTTGTGGTTTCCCTGGTTGACGAAGTGAAGCAGCTACGTTCAGTTAAGTTTATCTCCAGCAATTGTAGTTCATTTTAGGTTAAATTTGTATATTAATAAGGAGGCATGGTAGCTTAGTGGTTAGCACGTTCGCCTCACACCTCCAGGGTCGGGGGTTCGATTCCCGCCTCCGTCCTTGTGTGTGTGGAGTTTGCATGTTCTCCCCGTGCCTCGGGGGTTTCCTCCGGGTACTCCGGTTTCCTCCCCCGGTCCAAAGACATGCATGGTAGGTTGATTGGCATCTCTGGAAAATTGTCCGTAGTGTGTGAGTGTGTGTGTGAATGAGAGTGTGTGTGTGCCCTGTGATGGGTTGGCACTCCGTCCAGGGTGTATCCTGCCTCGATGCCCGATGACACCTGAGATAGGCACAGGCTTCCCGTGAGCCAAGAAGTTCGGATAAGCGGTAGAAGATGAGTGAGAGTGAGTGTATATTAATACAATACAGGGTTAGGGTTAGGGTTAGGGCAAGTCGTGGCCTAATGGTTAGAGAGTTTGACTCCTAACCATAAGGTTGTGGGTTCGAGTCTCGGGACGGCCACGACTGAGGTGCTCTTGAGCAAGGCACCACACCCCCCATCACCATACTTAGCTGTATGTCACGTCACTTTCACTTTTTACATACAGTAATCAAACCAATCGGTTTCTTTGTGTTTTGGTATTGGTGTCTGAATACCAATCAGAAGGTTGTAAGTTTGACTCCCAGGTCCACCAAGCTGACACTACTGGGCCCCAGAGCAAGGCCCTTAATCCTCAGTTGCTCAGTTGTATAAAATAAGATATGTAAGTTGCTCTGGATGAGGGCGTCTGTCAAGTCGCATTAACGCTATTTGTCCCGCGTAAAGTTTTGGTATTCAGTTACATCCCTAATCCCTAACATCCATGCAATATCCAATAACCAGTAGTTTCCTTTTCCTAATACAGAAAGCACTACAGGAAGTAGTTTAGCCGAGTTGAATACACTCGACCGCCCCACTTCCTTTTGTTCTCACGGACACAATAACGATGCTTTAGTAACACTGACCCAGCCAGTTTTAAGCGTCAACAAGACCTTCAGCCTGTAGTGCCTGCAACTTCAATACCTTCCTACCTTTCTGGATTTGTGAGGTATCGGGCCAGAGTATTAAAGTTAGAGGGATGGAGAGGATACACTACGTGTCTGTCCGAGTGAAGCGATAGAGCCGGTAGGAAAAGGTAAAGGCAAGGTCAAAGAAGTCAGCACAAGCAATCAGTGCTATAATAGGAGTTTTGATCAGAGCTTTCTGCAACTTTTGAAGATATTGTGTGACTCTTGACTCTGTGTGTGTGCGAAAGAGAAATAGAGGGAGAGAAGGAACACTACTCCAAATGTCACAGTAGAGGGAATGTCATAAGTGCACCTCAGCTATGACATTTACCGACATGTAGCAACAACACCGAAAAGGCGAAGACCCTAAAGCACCAATACGATCGCTTGACTCTTTCCCCTTTGATTCTGATATCCTTCTAAGGGTGAAGTGAGCTGGGAGAAAGGTGGAGGATGAAGGTCAGGTGCAATTTTTCAATTTAGCCCTGAACTTTCTGTACCAAAATTGAGAATCTGTGAGGTGAGCTCAGTTGCATTTTGATGAACTGGCCAGAGGCCTTCCGTCCACCTCTGAAGATAGTCTTGGTTTTTGACGGGTTTAGTCCATTTTTCTGTACGAACTCTCGTACGATTGCATCTGACGCTATTAATGTTGATTTGACTTAAAGAAAATCGCCATTTTTCCAAAAGAAATGATATTTTTCTTTCCCGTCAGCAATTTCCTGCTGATTTCCACAGTGCATTTCATAAGGCTGGGTTTGGACTCTTTTACAGTTTTAATCAAAATCCCATTCGACATAAATCTCTAATTGGGTCAGACATTTTTTGTATAAATCACAGAAGTTTTGGCACTACTTCTTAATCAACCCAGATTCCTTATTGCTGAGTGAAATATTTAAAATCGGTGTTGTTGTGTCGGTCCTCTGGATGTTTTCTAAAGAACAGACTTCATCTGACAGAGATAAGTAGCCCAAATTTTTTTAGTGGATTTGGGGCGGTCACTCGGGAGGAGCTCAGAGTAGAGCCGCTGCTCCTCCACATCGAGAGGAGTCAGCTGAGGTGGCTTGGGCATCTGTTTCGGATGCCTCCTGGACGCCTCCCTGGGAAGGTGTTCCGGGCATGTCCAACCGGGAGGAGGCCCCAGGGAAGACCTAGGACACGCTGGAGGGACTATGACTCTCGGCTGGAATGGGAACGCCTCGGTATTCACCCGGAAGTGCTGGAGGAAGAGTCTGGGGAGAGGGAAGTCTGGGCGTCCCTGCTTAGACTGCTGCCCCTGCGACCCGGCCCCGGAAGATGGATGGATGGATGGATGGATGGATGGATGGATGGATGGAGGGATTTGGGGGGAAAAACTAGTAGAAATCATAGTGTCTGGTTTTTATTTAACCGCGTTGTAAATACCTTCTTCATCGTCAATAAGAATTTGACAAAATAATACTAGAAAGGAATAAAAGTGCCTTGTGAGTATATACCCCTTAATTAAAAGGTTATAACTCTGATATAAACTTAAATGGACTTAATTGAATCTTCACAAAATAGCCCATGATATTAAAGCAAGGAGATCATTATAGTCTCATGTGTGCAATTAAAGTGTCACATCATCTTTCTATAAATACACATGCTCCTGAAACTGAAAGGGTTTTTTTTTAGTTAATATTTATTAAAGAATATATCTGATTAAACAGGACGATGAAGCCCACAGAGCTATCAACATAAGTCCAGAATAAAGTTCTGGAGAAATAGCAGTCAGGATTATGGCTCCCAAACATGGAACGTCCTCCGAAGCCCCAATAAAATCCATTATGTAAAATTGACTGTTTAGAGGAGACCATCCAAAAAATACAGTAGCAGACTCTGAACATTGAGTCCACTAGTCAGATAAGTAACCAAGAACACTCTGAAGAAGCTGGAGATGTTCAAACCTCATATAGAAGAAGCTACTATTATTATTAATAGGAGTTGCTGTTAATCTCTAACATCTATCACTAACAATCAAGCCTGAGGTGACGAGGAAAAACCTCCCTGAGATGATATGAGGAAGAAACCTGGAGAAGAACCAAACTCACAAGTGAACCTCATCCTCATGTAGGTGACACCGGACAGGAAATGATGTCAATGTAAATAATGTCCTTTCTACAAGAGTTTGGAGTGGAATTGTGTAACCGAGAGCTCCTGAGGAACCAACAGGTCAAAGTCCATTACAGACTTAACACTAATCCCTTCCTGCTGAAGTCTTCAAATATTTACCGATGAAGATCTGAGCACAAACGAAGTGGTTCTAAAGATGTTGGAGATTTCAACCAGTGTCTTTATTGAATCATGAATAAGTAATGAATTATATTTTCATTAGATCTTCATCAAGAACTTTTTTTAGGAGCAGGTAAATTGGCTGGCTCTCTTTTGTTCTCTTTTGAATGTTTACTTATTACGGATCCACCATCTTAAACGTCTTCTTGTGCACAAAGCAGCGAGTAGGAAGCGGCACGATATCATACGGACGTTCTGACTAATTAGACTCGGTAGATCACTGAGAAGGAGCCTCAAACAGTTGCAGTGCAGGATGGGATTAGAAATGCCCCTCACCATCTTGAAAGGTGTTTGTTTTTGTGCCATTCTTCTAACCAAGTGTGTAAAAGTTTTCGCCTCGCCCATGTCCCCGTTTGTGTCCTCCGTGTCTATCAGACTGTATAAATACCTGCTGTCCTTTTTCGACCGCCTGTCCAGAAGAACCAGCTGTCTCCCAAACTGGCTGACTGAAAATAGACAATCTCTGCTGTGACATCTTTCACGAGTTGCTGACCAAAGCATTAACTGTTATAACTCCACCTGTCTCGCTCCTTCGCGTGTCGACCGCAGGTCCTGATGTCCGGCTTACCGCGACTCTTCTTCCAATTTTCCACGTTTCCCGCGTTTCCATGTTATTTTTTTTCATTTTCATGCTGAAGTTTGTAGATTTGAGCGATGAATAAATGAGGAGCGCACAAAGTGTCCCCTGGTGCACTTCTTTCTGCCTGAAGAATCAGCTGAAGAATAAATAAGCTGATTGCTTATGCAAACCGCAGCTCAGCTGGAACAAGCATGAAAAATGGCTACTGTATGTTTAATCACTCTTCAGACAGAGAAGCGCAATTGATGCTGACAGCTGCACCTAGTGCAATGTCTCACAAACCATTTAACCTGTAGAGGCAGTGATAAAACATTGGACTGACAAGCTTTAATCAGTGTGTGTGTGTGTGTGTGATGCACTGTACTGTATATCGATAGCCAGACTCTTATTTCTTGCCTCATGTGAGACAGTCAGCATTCTGACCTGCTACGTTTTCATTCATTCATTTTCTACCGCTTATCCGAACTACCTCGAGTCACGGGGAGCCTGTGCCTATCTCAGGCGTCATCGGGCATCGAGGCAGGATAGACCCTGGACGGACCGCCAACCCATCGAAGGACACACACACACTCTCATTCCTTCACACACTACGGACAATTTTTCAGAGATGCCAATCAACCTACCATGCATGTCTTTGGACCGGAGGAGGAAACCGGAGTACCCGGAGGAAACCCCCGAGGCACGGGGAGAACATGCAAAGTCCGCACACACAAGGCGGAGGTGGGAATCGAACCCCCGACCCTGGAGGTGTGAGGTGAACGTGCTAACCACTAAGCCACCGTTCACCCACAAAAAAAAAAGAAAACCCAAGTATGTAACAAAGCACAGTTTCATATCAGCACGATGATACCAATAATATTGACGGTGACACTAAAAGAGTTGAAATAATAGAAAGATCCAAATCGATAGCAATAGTTTCAAACGTCTCAGCGGCAGATCAGACGAAGCACGAACTATTTTTTCCCCCATGTCAAGCTTCTCTCCTGCTCTCACTCATGGGCACACATCAGTGGTTATAACACTGTACAGTGTATAAGTCGCCAGCCATATCCTCAAGCTATAGTTGTTTCCTTTGACACCTCTCTCAGACAAGCAATTCGGACTTGTCACTCAGGACTAGAAGGGGAATAAAAAAGGAGTGAAAACAAACAGTACTGAGAAATCCATCTGGCTGAAGGAATGAGACAATGAGAGGATCAGTGACAACAGCTGGCAGAGCCTTCCTTCTACATCCAGGTTGTGGGATCTAATCCTCAATTGCCGAGTGAAAAACCGCCGTTAAAAATAGCCGGTCTATCTCTCTTCACAGTGACGGTGGATTTTGTACAGAAAATGTCCACATCATAGCTGGACATCTGTGATTTACATTACTTTTTTTTTTCTTTCATTCGATTATCTTTTTTCTTCGTCCACAAAACAAATTGAAAGTGATAATTTAATGGAATCGCTTCGAATGGCATAATATGCTCGCGTGACCCAGAGATTTGTAAACGATTTAACATAAGAGAAGCCTCACCATCTGCTAGTCCGCTTCAGTCAGATGAACACTGGCCAGAATTCTGTAAAAGTTTCAAATCGCTTTCACGTAAAAACCTTTTTCAATGTTTGTTTTTGTTTTTTTCCCCACTTCCTTGCATTGGTGCTTCACAATCGGTTCTCTCTCAATGGGGTTTTCTATTCTACTTCCTCTCCAGGCATGAACATGTGAATGAATAGACAAAGCAAACATTCGCTCTGATGCTTCTCTTACCTCCCGGTCTGTATTCAGGTATGATAATATAGTTGGAGAAAAACCTCACGATGCACCGTTCTGATTTATCACCGAATGCTGATAAAAGCACTGGTGGTATTAAATATTCTGCATTTCTGCTTTGTATTTTTTAAACGCAGGAAAAATATATATTGTTTTTCCTCCTCACACGCCTGCTGAGTCTAGAAAGGTGGTCGAGCGAAGGGAAAGGAGATAAGACGGAGAGAAATAATATGCGAGCGGTGAATCGTCATCTTCCAAGGTCAGTCAAAGTACTCGGCGCTGCTTAAACAAATTAATCTCTCGGCTGCGGGACGGTGGGGCGGTGGAGACATCTATCAGTGTGTAAAGTGATAAAATGGCAGAAAAAAAAAAGAGAAATAGAGTTGACAAAACCAAACCAGTCCGATCGGGCTTTATTGGTACGTTGATGCAACTGTCGACTTAGACTTTGTGACTTAAATATAATAAAGTTTTGAGACTCCTACAGTTTGCACTGAGATGTCCACAGCATTCATACGAATTGAATCAGAGGTTTGAGCTCTCCTACCCAGAACATAAACCTCACTGGAGCAGGTTCGCCATAGAGCGTAAGTTGTTAAGGTGATGAACACCGATAAAAGCTGAGCCAAATTTATTGTGCATAAACCCAGGATAGGGGGACACGGTGGATTAGTGGTTAGCACGTTCACCTCACACCTCTAGGGTTGGGGGTTCGATTCCCGCCTCTGCCTTGTGTGTGTGGAGTTTGCATGTTCTCCCCGTGCCTCGGGGGTTTCCCCCGGGTACTCCGGTTTCCTCCACCGTTCCAAAGACATGCATGGTAGGTTGATTGGCATCTCTGGAAAATTGTCCGTAGTGTGCGAGTGTGTGAGTGAATGAGAGTGTGTGTGCCTTGCGATGGGTTGGCACTCTGTCCAGGGTGTATCCTGCCTCGATGCCCGATGATGCCTGAGATACAGTAGGCACAGGCACAGGCAAAATGAATGAATGATTGAATGAAAACCCAAGATTGTGTCTGCCTTGCCACCTAAAATGGATTTGTGTCTTCTTGCTTACAGGAAACATCTCTGCCCTGCCTCAGATACCGCGGCTTCTGCTTGGATCTCAGCATGCATGTCGTCATAGATTACGGCTCCTCGGCTGAACCTCGATCCCAGTAAAACCGGACTGCTGGTCACTCCAGGTAAATCGTCCACAGGTCAGGATCTTGAGATATCCCTGGACAACTCTGTGATCTTCCCGCCAGCCTCAGATCTTCTAGCACCGCTCGACTGGTCCCACCATCTCTCAGGGTACAAGGTAGGAACTCGATGAGACGCCTCTCAGATTTGACACGTACTGTAGGTGGTGGAACGGATGTCCAGTCGCGGACTGTCTTCAAACGACGGGTGAAGACCTACGTCTTCCTGAAACACTTAAAATAGTTCTTTCTTGGTAATTAGTCACTAGTTTGTTTTAATTAAATGTAAATATTAGACAACGAGACATTATTTTAGTTCCAAATAAAGTGTGTATCCATCACAATGCATCATACTCTCATAAAATAATGAATACGGTTTTCATTATTAGAAGAATGTATCATCGTCTGTCGTCTCTCTTCGCTAATGCGCCGGTCTTAGACGTATTACTCATAATTAGAAGTATTGAACTCGGTGCCAGGACGAAACAACCATCTGATTATAAATAATACACTGTCAGGTTACCGTCACGTTACCGGCGCGTCGCTATTTGCAGCTTGCTACTCGACAACGCTCTCGACTAAACACATGTGATTGTTTTTATAGCTCTTTTTGGAGTGGTGGTTTATTTGTACTTTACAAATTATTCAAGCCGAGCATGCACAGGATTTGAAATTAGCAGCTGTCTGGGGCTGTGCCTAGCAAAGCGAGAGGGAGAAATATAGCTGAGATGAGTTCTAACTCAGCGGAAAAGAATGTCCCTCTTCAGTGTTACTGATGATTAGTGACATTTACGTGCACAGACACTCATATTTTTTCAATACCCAGTTTGGAGTGTGTGTGTGTGTGTGTGTGTGTGTGTGTGTGTGTGTGTGTGTGTGTGTGTGTGTGTGTGTGTGTGTGTGTGTGAGCATTAATAGACTTTCTGATCCACCATATGTAGATCTAAGGTCGTCATCGGTCTGCTCTGATTTTTACATATTGTCACATATACACCCTTCTGTCCCTCAATACCTCATAAACACACACTTTTAATCACCGCTCTTTTTCTTTTTCCCCCTCTGGTTTCCTCATCATACCATTTTCTGGCCCAGAATGTTTTGCACCAGCACATGGTGATCGGCAAGTAAATCTTCATCTGTAAATCTTTAGGATATGAGCTGCATCTCCAGAAAAGAGCCAGATGGAATCACTGGCTCTCTTCAGAGGACAAAGGAGGAAAGTGACAGAGAGAGAGAGAGAGAGAATTAGGAAGGGAATAACCTTGCTGCCCATCCTCACACAGCTGTTCCTCAGCAGAAATCAAAGTCGCATCAACAGGAGGATACACTGATTGCAAATAAAGCTGTCTGTCATCGCTTATTCCTCCATGCACAATCCGACAATTACTCTCGTGCGCATTTCTCCTCCTTCTGCTAAAGGAGGTAGAGGATAAGGTAGATTGAATTTGTCATTTAGGAAGCAGAATGCTGTTATGAGCCTGCATGCCAAACACCATTCCTGAGAGATGTGTGTGGAAAAAAAAAGCCACTTCCTGACTGATATTTAACAGCCGATATTAGTTTTTCTGCTGAGGGCTCCCACTGAGAAAAGCGAAACGAATGCAGGTCAGGTAAATATAACCACAGGTATTTATTTATTTATTTATTTATTTATTTATTTATTTATTTATTTATTTGTTAGAAAAGCATTCTTGTGGGGTACGGTGGCTTAGTGGTTAGCACACCTCCAGGGTTGGGGGGGATCGATTCCCACCTCCGCCTTGTGTGTGTGGAGTTTGCATGTTCTCCCCGTGGCTCGGGGGTTTCCTCCGGGTACTCCGGTTTCCTCCCCCGGTCCAAAGACATGCATGGTAGGTTGATTGGCATCTCTGAAAAATTGTCTGTAGTGTCTGAGTGAATGAGAGTGTGTGATGGGTTGGCGGTCCGTCCAGGGTCTATCCTGCCTCGATGCCCGATGACGCCTGAGATAGGCACAGGCTCCCCGTGACTCGAGGTAGTTTGGATAAGTGGTAGAAAATGAATGAATGAATGAAAATCATTCTTGCTCTAGCATATTAATCATTTACACAGGATTCAAGCGATAATGCAAGGTCAAAGTCAGGTCCCAGCTCAACAACAGGATGAAATTGTTCTGTATTGTGTGTGTTCCATCAGGCAAACATTAAAGTATAAAGCACTGTAAATGAATCAGTGCACAAGTTCACAACACCGGGCCTCTACCTTTCCTGCACATTTTAGTCTTCTAATGAGTCATTTTTATCTTCTCTATACACTTATACTTTCAGTTCACCACAGAAAGGACCATCGCTGAGCCTGGGGATTGAACGAGATGTGTTCTGAGCAGTAAAAACACTCAAATGTGCAGGACTAGGATTGTGAACGAGTCAATGCACAAGCTCATTCACAGCACCTGGACCGTGATGGTCTAGAAGCTGTAAATTGTCGGCTCGTTAGTTTCCTTGGTATCTTTGCGGTAAAGATCAGAACCCTGTTTGCTTTATAGAAGATCTGGTGTGTTTTCCACACTACGCTGGCCATCAGTAAGACAGAGAACAGACGACAAGGCTTGCATCTGGTTTATCTCTAGTTATATCCGGTTATACAGTATCGGGTGTAGATAGAGCTAAGTGTTTTGGTGTGAAGTGAGGGTTAGACGTTGATTTTTGTGCATTAACAAAAGGTTGTAGTGATCAACAGCTCACAGGAAACACGGGTCAGAGAACAGAGGGCGGTGGTGGGTCATGTGGTTAAAGCTCTGGGTTGTAGTGCCTCAGCACTACCAAGCTGCCTGACTGTTGGGCTCTTGAGCAAGGCCCTTAACCCAGTGGTGCTGTATCATGTCTGACCTTGTGGTCTGATCACAACGTCCAAAGTTTTGATATGTGAAGAAAGAATTTCACAGTGCTGTAATGTAGATGTGACAAAAAATAAAGGCTTCTTCTAACATGCTGGCTGTTAAGCATCCCGTTATAAAATAACACAAGGATGAAGTCAGAATATAACCGGATGAGTGGGTGGGTGGGTGGATGGATGGAGAGCAGACACAGCAGCGTGTCATCAAAAACCCTGACCGAAGAAAGCTATGCACGGTGGCTTAGTGGTTAGCATGTTCGACTCACACCTCCAGGGTTGGGGGGTCGATTCCCGCCTCCGCCTCGTGTGTGTGGAGTTTGCATGTTCTCCCCGTGCCTCGGGGGTTTCCTCCGGGTACTCCGGTTTCCTCCCCCAGTCCAAAGACATGCATGGTAGGTTGGATGGCATCTCTGGAAAATTGTCCATAGTGTGTGAGTGTGTGAGTGTATGAGAGTGTGTGTGCCCTGCACTCCGTCGAGGGTGTATCCTGCCTCGATGCCCGATGACGCCTGAGATAATAGGCACAGGCTCCCCGTGACCCGAGAAGTTCGGATAAGCGGTAGATAATGAATGAATGAATGAATGAATGAATGAATGAACCTGAGAGTGTCATTGATGAAAGTCAGGCCCTAACCCATGTCCACACGTCCCACTTTTCCACTTCACACCTGTATAATCAGATCAGTTCTGATTTCCCAGGCTTCCTATACAGTTAACGTGAACCGGTGTTAAGGTGAAAAGTGAATTAATCACGCGCTCTGCTTCACTGCCTTCCCGATCGGCATTAATTCAGCTCTATGGTATGTTTCTTTTTTAATTAGCACCGCGTTAACAATGATAAAGCATTTCCCAGCATCCTCGGCGTGCAGGTGTGATACCCCCAGCTGACGCGCCGTTTAATTAACACCACAACACGCGGGTGTCAGAGAGGAAACTACAGCTCTGTGAACACGTTACGCTTAAACTGCTAACTTCCTTCTTCTCCACTTGATTATCGGTCTCCTTTTTTCCGTCTCCTTTCGTGTTTAATCGCGTACTTTACAGGACGTGTTATTCGTTTATTCCCTTTCTGTTTTACAGCCTTTCTTTTATATTTACCACAAACTTTTTCAGATTTTTATGTCCATTGTTTTATTTCTTTCTATAACTTTTAAGGATTTACTGTAAGGCATTATTTATGGTGAAGACTTCTTGTTTCTTTGTACACACACACACACACACACACACACACACACACACACACACTGTACATACACACAAAAATTTACTGTACGTACACACATGCATGCACACACATATACAAACAAATTGTACACACACACACACACACACGTACACACACACTGTACATACACACACACATTGTGTACACACACATGTAAACACATACACACACACACACACACTGTACATACATAAAAATACATAAAAATTACTGTATGTACACACATACATGCACACACATATACACATAAATTGTACACATACACACACGTACACACACACACACTGTACATACACACACATATTGTACACACATACATGTACACACAAACACATACATGTGCACACACACTGTACATACACACACATGTACACATACACACACAGACACACACACACGTGTACACACACATACTGTACATACACACAAAAATGTACTGTACGTACACACATACATGCACACACAAAAATACTGTATGTCATATCTTACGCATGTACACACATATTGTACATACACACGCAAACATACACATACGTGCACACCGTGGACACACACACACACACTCTCACACACAAAAATATTGTACAAACACACACACACATACTGTACATACACACAAAAAATTTACTGAACGTACACACATACATGCACACACATGTACACACACGTACACACACATATTGTACATACACACGCAAACATACACATATATGCACACCGTAGACATAAACACACACACAAGAATATTGTACAAACACACACTCACATACACACATAAATGCAAATGCAGGCACAAAAACTATTGTACACACACACACACACACACACACATACATGTACACACACACACACACACACACACACACACTTCCTCACTCACAAAAATACTACATACACACCGGATGTCTCACATATGGCTTTAATCATTCATTAAAACATCTGAAGATATATAGTGACTGATCCAGATTGGTCTCATCATGGGAATAGGAATATTTCCAGAACGAAGCTTCTCTGTTTAGGATTATAGTAGTACAGAAGACGGATGGACGGATGGATGGATGGATGGACGGATTGTTGTTTAAAGACACCTGCAAACTGTTATTTCTTACTGTTGTGACATGAACCAACATTTTGTTTTTTGATGAAATACAGAACCTGATGACCTGGAACTGTTTAACCCAGATGTGGAATCGCACACACTGATACCCTGATACAGCAAAGATGAAGTCTTCCACATGTATATGCCGTATAACAGATGGCCGGATCGCTTTATCACGAAATCCGCACATCTCTGGCTTCGTAAGCTCTTAAAGAAATAGCAGTGCGTGTGTTACACACTCATCTAACTCGTGCGCCGAGTAAAACGCGTCGCTCTTCCGTAGGCACCTCGCTGTATATATAAATATGTATTTATAGGTAAATACATCTAGCCGGTTCCATTCTTCTGACATAATGAAGAGGATCTCTGTGACTGCTACCTGCTGCCATCTCTCTGCTCGATTTATCACACATGTCTTTAATTTACTCCTTTCCTCACACTCATTTGCTTATCGGTGCAGGGAGTGAAGAAGCAGTCTTCGCCAACTGTTGCCATTGGAAACTGGGCGAACTGGGAGTAGGGAGAGTTTAATGAGCAAAATGAAGATGGAGAGCGGGAGAAAGAGAGAGACACGGAGGATGGCGTTCGACTCCACGGCCGTAATCGGAAATGACAGTGATTTGCACCTGTAGCGCTTTACATACATACATCTTATTGTTAATTACTGCTGCGTACCGCTTCCACATCTGTCTCTTCGTATATTATTAAAAAAAAAAAAAGTGTTATTTTTTCCATAATGCAGCAGTTATAAATGGGCTGCATGGAGATTCATGGTATCCAGGAGGTCGTAGTTGTTCATAGTTGTTATTAGATACCCGGGACAGCCGCCTTTCCCGTCGGGTTCCTCTGCGATTTACACTCGTCTACCCCGTCCTGTAGGGGTCACCTGTAGTGATACACGTGTGGTCACGGCAGACGCGTCCATCTCCACCCTCAGGTTTACGTTAGGAGAAAGTAGAGTAGTGTTTTGCATGGAGTAATGTGTTTCGTGGTGCCCTTTATCCCAAGCTAGTATGATGGATGTAAGGAGGGTGGAGTTAAGAGGCAGATGGATTTCATCTTGAGTGATCAGCATCAGCATGGTTGTGTGTGCATGTGTCTTTCTGATTAGGACGAGGAGGAAATACTATACTATACTATTAGTGGGTGGTGTTACATACGTGACATACGGCTAAGTACGCTGACCCGTACTCAGAATTCGTTCTCTGCATTTAAACCATCCAAAGTACACACACAGCAGTGAACACACACACAGCAGTGAACACACACACACACACCGTGAACACACACCTGGAGCAGTGGGCAGCCATTTATGCTGCGGCGCCCCGGGAGCGGTTGGGGGGGTTGGTGCCTTGCTCAATGGCACCTCAGTCGTGGTATTGCCGGCCTGAGATTCGAACCAACGACCTTAGGGTGAAACTCTCTAACCATTAGGCCACGACTACATGTTACATGTTGCATTGAAAATAGCAGCTTTTAATAGCATCTTTATGGCATGGATTCAACTAGATGATGGAAATTTCCTATGAAATTCTTGTCCCTGCCGAATAAAAAGCATCACGCTATTCATGTAGATTATTCACAACTGGATTCAGATCCGGTGTCTGGGAAGATCATCGAAGATCACTCGATCCAGTCTGAGACGTCTCCGGCTTTGTGACGTACGTGACCGTATATGTATGTTTTAAGAACAATTTCTAGGTACTATATAATATTATATTACGTTGTTGTCGTATGATCCACCGCAGGTTCTTCTACAGGTATCTGTAGGTTCACAGTGTCACTTGTTCTGTTCTCTCACATCTATTTCTTACTTCTACTATTTCTACACTTCTACATCTTTCTTGAGCCACTTCTCACACTCTCCTCTCTCACTGAGAAAGCAGCTCTACTCCACTTTTCTCCCCAGAACATAAAAGCGATAAAGCTTCTGCTCTGACAGAGACGGATGCCCAACATGCCGGTCTCTGATTGGATGAGAGAAAACCAGCACTCACACACACACACACACACACACACGTTCACTCGGGCTGAAGATATTCTCCGGGGGATCTACAGGCCCATTCGTTACTGACAAGCCCTGTCTTGGTCAAGACTGTGTATGTGTGTGTGTGTGTGTGTGTGTGTGTGTGTGTGTGTGTGTGTGTGTGTGTGTGTGTGTGTATGTGTGTGTGAGGAACAGACTCATAGCATGCAGGTCACATTGAGAACAAGAAGAGCAAAGCACTCCTTCAAAATATGTGTGTGTGTGTGTGTGTGTGTGTGTGTGTGTGTGTGTGTGTGTGTGTGTGTGTGTGTGTGTGTGTGTGTGTGTGTGTGTGTGTGGGAGAGTGGAGAGGGAACTGTAAAACCAGGCTAGCCAGGCCATCACTCAAGATGTCCATTATAATAGCTCCGATGTTGCATTTAAAATTTCCATTTAGAGCTTAGCAATGGGGCTAACAGCGCAATTGATGTCCCCTATAAATCAACTCCATACTTGCATTCATGCCAACTATTGATATAATATCAAATTACTAATTTAAATCCTGCCCAGAATCCTGTATATCTTTTAGAAAAACAAGTCTCGGGCGGACGCTAATTAATGCGGCGTCCTTAAAATAAAATAAAACAAAGATACGATCTTTCTGACGATGAAATCCCTGAAAGAACTCAGAGGGCACTCTTCTGTACTTATTACGAGGTTGAGAATGTGTGACAGATTAATTCAGTGTTCTTAACTCCCACTGGAGGACCGCATCATGACATGGATCACTAGGCAGCTTAGCGTTTTTTCCCCCACATGCTAACACACCTGATTCAGCTCGGCGGCTAATTATCGAGCCTTCCGTCGGTTGAATCGGGCGCACCGGAGCAAGGAAAAGCAGAGAGCGGGTTATTCTGCTGCTCGGAGTACCTCAGCGATTCTCTGGAAGATAAACCGATATTATCAGAATAGCTAAAGGGTTCTAAGACTTTAGAATGTTTGCTGTCCTAACTTTAGGTGATAGATAGAAGTGTTAGGTGTTGCAGTTATCTAAACTCTTTCATCTTAAAGGAGGTAGTGCCGATACTGTCATGCAGTGATGTACGAAGTCTCACCTCATTGATTATCTTGTCACGGTGGCACCTTGACGAGCTGCTCAGAGTTGATTTGTTAGAATAATGGTGTAAAAAAAAATGGCGTAAGGATCTGAGTGACGTGGGCCAGATAGCGATAGATATACGAGTGGGTCAGAGAGCAACTCCGTCTCTAGTATTGAGTTGAGAGTGGAGGTTTTTGATCCCAATCAGGTTTCTGCTCCAGTTATACATGAGTTTAATAAATGTTCTCCCTGTCCTTCACGGGTTTTCCCTGGGTCCTCAGGTTTCTCCCTTAGTCTTAAGACACGACGTCTAGGCTGATTAGCATCTCTATAACTGTCCCGTCTGGTCAGATCCAACAGAAAAGATTAGTGATAGACCGATCAGTCCACCGGGGCACGGTGACTTAGTGGTTAGTACGTTCGCCTCACACCTCCAGGGTTGGGGGTTCGATTCCCGCCCCCACCTTGTGTGTGTGGAGTTTGCATGTTCTCCCCGTGCCTCGGGGGTTTCCTCCGGGTACTCCGGTTTCCTCCCCCGGTCCAAAGACATGCATGGTAGGTTGATTGGCATCTCTGGAAAATTGTCCGTAGTGTGTGTGTGTGTGAGCGAATGAGAGTGTGTGTGTGCCCTGTGATGGGTTGGCACTCCGTCCAGGGTGTATCCTGCCTCGATGCCCGATGACGCCCGAGATAGGCACAGGCTCCAACAGTATAAGCAGTAGAAAATGAATGAATGCTAGATTAATCAGTCCACTATGCTGATCCATGTGTACTGTTAAAGTGTACACGTGAACCCATGTCTCAGTGGTACAGTACAATGGTTGATAGAAAGCAAATGGATGGTGGTCATTTTTCCCATTATGTTTGTCTGCTAGAAGAGGAATGAAAAGCGGATGGAAATTAATGATTGTTTTGTTCGCAATAAAAAGAAAAGTACAGTTGGCATGAGTGCAGGACAGTTGGCATGGGTGCAGGAATCAAAGCGTCTGAATTTCAACACCCGAACGTTTTCCTCGGCTATCAAGGATGCCAAGCAAGCAGAAAAGTTGCAGTGTAATTCTTGAACAGGTTTCCTTCGCACAGTGCTGGATCGTGTCCAGTAAGTCTATCAGGATCCACACACTGTGATTTGGTAATGTCCCTCTCACAGAGGCTCACTTCCTGTTCCTGCTGCTGTGACATGATTAATGGTCCCAGTGGAAAGAGGAGGTGTGGAACACTTTGACATTTGCTCTTGCCGCATCCTCGGCGCTGAAACCGGCTGGCAGGGTCTCAGTGACAATGAAGTGTGTGTATGCGTGTGGGCTGCAGGTGTTTTTTCTTGCCTCTGTGTGTGTGTGTGTGTGTGTGTGTGTGTGTGTGTGTGTGTGTGTCTTATAGGGGAAACAGGACAGGCTGTGGACCATGTGCTTATGTGTATTTAAAAAAAAGGCTAGTTAGCATTTCTATCAGTACGATCATCGCGTTTCTTTCCTTTTCACCGAGATGTCGAGTTCCTCACGAGGTCGAGTCGAGTCTTTTCACCGTCATGTCCATTCTTTATCGAAACAAAACGAAAACCAGTCAGAGAAGCAAAAAAAAAGAAAAAGAAATAAATAACTAATACATTTCCATGACAACAACAACAAAAAGCTTATCTGCGCATGTCTGATGTTGGATGAACAGAGCTTTTGTCCCAGCATCAGAAAAAAAATAGGATTGATATTATAGTCTCTGTATATTCTCCGTCGGGATAAAATCTTTACTTTTTGTGTGACAAAAAAAATCATTTCACAAAAAAAAACTAGCTTGGCATAAAGACGTATTATCTCTAGCATAGTCCTTAGTGAGCTTTGAAAGTCACACACACACACACACACACACACACACACACACACACACACACACACTATACAGGATAAGCTGACCAAGCGCTCATCGACTTAAGAAAACAAGTAAGAGTTTTTCTTCATAAATGTATTTACCCACAATACCACTGCCCTTGAAATAACGCCGTGTAGTCTACACGTCTATTTACATCCTAAAGACATCCATTTCGTTGTGACAAAAAAAAAATATTATTCTATTTACGTATATTCAAGGGCAGAAGAGCACATAACTGAGACACTGACATAACTCTGTTTTCCATCGGCTTCGTGTACACAGATGTGTGTCATTTAAATATTAGCTTGGGAAAGAAGAAGAAGAAGATGATGAAGGTTTTTTCTTTAAAATACATAGAATACATTCATTCATTCATTTTCTACCGCTTATCCGAACTACTCGGGTCACAGGGCGTCATCGGGCGGAGTGCCAACCCATCACAGGGCACACACACACACTCATTCATTCATACACACACACACACTACGGACAATTTTCCAGAGATGCCAATCAACCTACCATGCATGTCTTTGGACCGGGGGAGGAAACCGGAGTACCCGGAGGAAACCCCCGAGGCACGGGGAGAACATGCAAACTCCACACACAGGAGGCGGAGGCGGGAATCGAACCCCCGACCCTGGAGGTGTGAGGCGAACGTGCTAACCACTAAGCCACCGTGCCCCCAAAAGTAATTAATGTTTAAACTAAAAATTATTGCAAATATAGTCAAAGTAAAATGTGTATAAACCATATTGCTAATATACAACTGAATAATTAAGGGTTAAGGGCCTTGCTCAGGGGCCCAGTGGGTGGCAGCTTGGTGGACTTGGGATTTGAACTCACAACCTTCCAAAAAGTAGTCTAATCCCTTAACCATTAGTCTCAAGCTCCTCCAGAATAATTATATAATTATATTCCCCGGAGTCGGGAATCGAACCCCCAACCCTGGAGGTGTGAGGCGAACGTGCTAACCACTAAGCCACCGTGCCCCCCCCTCCCTTGATATACATAGAATCTAAAATTAGTACCTTATGTACCAGTCCTACAAAGTGGCCTGTTAATTATTTTTATTTATAATAATAATTATATCGTGCCACCAAGTCAGCTCTGAACCCTCGAAGCATGAACCCCACAAGACCTCTGAAGGTGCGCGGTGGAATCTTGAACAGCAGGAAGTCCTGTAAGGTGTGATGTAGTGCCTTCATGGATCGGGGCTGACTGTCTAACACATCCCACAGCTGCTGGATGGGTGTAAGATCTGGGGAATTTGGCGTCACACCTTGAACTCTATTGTCATGTCCTTCAAATCGTCCTAGAGTCATTTTCGCGGTATTGCAGGATGTGTCGTCGTCATGCTGTGAAAATAATAACCGTGAAGAGGTGTATGTTGGTCTGCAACACCGTGTTTAGGTAGAACGTTGTCCAGAACATCAGTCTGTCTACAGCATTCTTCTCATAGCGCCTCCTGGTGCCGTCTCTTCCCCAGAGAAGCGAAATCAGGATGACGACATCTTGTAAAACTGTGAATATAACGCGCGTGACTTGAGAAGTCAGCCTGTATGCCGTGTGTCCAAACACGAGTGCGTCGGTCGAAGGAATGAGAAGCAGGATGAGGAACTGGATGATCTAATGAGTATCTGTTCCTGGAATGATCCACGCTAGTCTTTGTCTTTAATGCATCTTCCCTTCTCTATCGTCTATTAAAAGTTGATCTGGATTCCAGACGCACAGATGTAATAAGCCTCCATATGTCCATATGGTGATGATCAGATAGAAGGAACATAACGTATAAGGGCACGGCTACTGAGCAGAATTAATACAGGGTGCTGGACAATCCTCAGTGTAAGGCTCAATTCTCTTTTCTGGAAACCTGCTTTCTGATTCAAAGCTAATTAGTTTACATTCTTTCTCTGGTACCATCTCTCTCTCTCTTTATCTCTCTCTCTCTCTCTCTCTCTCTATCTC
>NC_062523.1:30587554-30605054 GCF_022655615.1 Tachysurus fulvidraco
TGGGAGAGTGGAGAGGGAACTGTAAAACCAGGCCTAGCCAGGCCATCACTCAAGATGTCCATTATAATAGCTCCGATGTTGCATTTAAAATTTCCATTTAGAGCTTAGCAATGGGGCCTAACAGCGCAATTGATGTCCCCTATAAATCAACTCCATACTTGCATTCATGCCAACTATTGATTATAATATCAAATTACTAATTAAATCCTGCCCAGAATCCTGTATATCTTTTAGAAAAACAAGTCTCGGGCGGACGCTAATTAATGCGGCGTCCTAAATAAAATAAAACAAAGATACGATCTTTCTGACGATGAAATCCCTGAAAGAACTCAGAGGGCACTCTTCTGTACTTATTACGAGGTTGAGAATGTGTGACAGATTAATTCAGTGTTCTTAACTCCCACTGGAGGACCGCATCATGACATGGATCACTAGGCAGCTTAGCGTTTTTTCCCCCACATGCTAACACACCTGATTCAGCTCGGCGGCTAATTATCGAGCCTTCCGTCGGTTGAATCGGGCGCACCGGAGCAAGGAACAAGCAGAGAGCGGGTTATTCTGCTGCTCGGAGTACCTCAGCGATTCTCTGGGAAGATAAACCGATATTATCAGAATAGCTAAAGGGTTCTAAGACTTTAGAATGTTTGCTGTCCTAACTTTAGGTGATAGATAGAGTGTTAGGTGTTGCAGTTATCTAAACTCTTTCATCTTAAAGGAGGTAGTGCCGATACTGTCATGCAGTGATGTACGAAGTCTCACCTCATTGATTATCTTGTCACGGTGGCACCTTGACGAGCTGCTCAGAGTTGATTTGTTAGAATAATGGTGTAAAAAAAATGGCGTAAGGATCTGAGTGACGTGGGCCAGATAGCGATAGATATACGAGTGGGTCAGAGAGCAACTCCGTCTCTAGTATTGAGTTGAGAGTGGAGGTTTTTGATCCCAATCAGGTTTCTGCTCCAGTTATACATGAGTTTAATAAATGTTCTCCCTGTCCTTCACGGGTTTTCCCTGGGTCCTCAGGTTTCTCCCTTAGTCTTAAGACACGACGTCTAGGCTGATTAGCATCTCTATAACTGTCCCGTCTGGTCCGATCCAACAGAAAAGATTAGTGATAGACCGATCAGTCCACCGGGGCATGGTGGCTTAGTGGTTAGTACGTTCGCCTCACACCTCCAGGGTTGGGGGTTCGATTCCCGCCTCCGCCTTGTGTGTGTGGAGTTTGCATGTTCTCCCCGTGCCTCGGGGGTTTCCTCCGGGTACTCCGGTTTCCTCCCCCGGTCCAAAGACATGCATGGTAGGTTGATTGGCATCTCTGGAAAATTGTCCGTAGTGGTGTGTGGTGTGTGAGCGAATGAGAGGTGTGTGTGTGCCCTGTGATGGGTTGGCACTCCGTCCAGGGTGTATCCTGCCTCGATGCCCGATGACGCCCGAGATAGGCACAGGCTCCAACAGTATAAGCAGTAGAAAATGAATGAATGCTAGATTAATCAGTCCACTATGCTGATCCATGTGTACTGTTAAAGTGTACACGTGAACCCATGTCTCAGTGGTACAGTACAATGGTTGATAGAAAGCAAATGGATGGTGGTCATTTTTCCCATTATGTTTGTCTGCTAGAAGAGGAATGAAAAGCGGATGGAAATTAATGATTGTTTTGTTCGCAATAAAAAGAAAAGTACAGTTGGCATGAGTGCAGGACAGTTGGCATGGGTGCAGGAATCAAAGCGTCTGAATTTCAACACCCGAACGTTTTCCTCGGCTATCAAGGATGCCAGCAAGCAGAAAAGTTGCAGTGTAATTCTTGAACAGGTTTCCTTCGCACAGTGCTGGGATCGTGTCCAGTAAGTCTATCAGGATCCACACACTGTGATTTGGTAATGTCCCTCTCACAGAGGCTCACTTCCTGTTCCTGCTGCTGTGACATGATTAATGGTCCCAGTGGAAAGAGGAGGTGTGGAACACTTTGACATTTGCTCTTGCCGCATCCTCGGCGCTGAAACCGGCTGGCAGGGTCTCAGTGACAATGAAGTGTGTGTATGCGTGTGGGCTGCAGGTGTTTTTTCTTGCCTCTGTGTGTGTGTGTGTGTGTGTGTGTGTGTGTGTGTGTGTGTGTGTGTGTGTGTCTTATATGGGAAACAGGACAGGCTGTGGACCATGTGCTTATGTGTATTTAAAAAAAAGGCTAGTTAGCATTTCTATCAGTACGATCATCGCGTTTCTTTCCTTTTCACCGAGATGTCGAGTTCCTCACGAGGTCGAGTCGAGTCTTTTCACCGTCATGTCCATTCTTTATCGAAACAAAACGAAAACCAGTCAGAGAAGCAAAAAAAAAGAAAAAGAAATAAATAACTAATACATTTCCATGACAACAACAACAAAAAGCTTATCTGCGCATGTCTGATGTTGGATGAACAGAGCTTTTGTCCCAGCATCAGAAAAAAAATAGGATTGATATTATAGTCTCTGTATATTCTCCGTCGGGATAAAATCTTTACTTTTTGTGTGACAAAAAAATCATTTCACAAAAAAAAACTAGCTTGGCATAAAGACGTATTATCTCTAGCATAGTCCTTAGTGAGCTTTGAAAGTCACACACACACACACACACACACACACACACACACACCACACACACACACTATACAGGATAAGCTGACCAAGCGCTCATCGACTTAAGAAAACAAGTAAGAGTTTTTCTTCATAAATGTATTTACCCACAATACCACTGCCCTTGAAATAACGCCGTGTAGTCTACACGTCTATTTACATCCTAAAGACATCCATTTCGTTGTGACAAAAAAAAATATTATTCTATTTACGTATATTCAAGGGCAGAAGAGCACATAACTGAGACACTGACATAACTCTGTTTTCCATCGGCTTCGTGTACACAGATGTGTGTCATTTAAATATTAGCTTGGGAAAGAAGAAGAAGAAGATGATGAAGGTTTTTTCTTTAAAATACATAGAATACATCATTCATTCATTTTCTACCGCTTATCCGAACTACTCGGGTCACAGGGCGTCATCGGGCGGAGTGCCAACCCATCACAGGGCACACACACACACTCATTCATTCATACACACACACACACTACGGACAATTTTCCAGAGATGCCAATCAACCTACCATGCATGTCTTTGGACCGGGGGAGGAAAACCGGAGTACCCGGAGGAAACCCCCGAGGCACGGGGAGAACATGCAAACTCCACACACAGGAGGCGGAGGCGGGAATCGAACCCACCGACCCTGGAGGTGTGAGGCGAACGTGCTAACCACTAAGCCACCGTGCCCCCCAAAAGTAATTAATGTTTTAAACTAAAAATTATTGCAAATATAGTCAAAGTAAAATGTGTATAAACCATATTGCTAATATACAACTGAATAATTAAGGGTTAAGGCCTTGCTCAGGGGCCCAGTGGGTGGCAGCTTGGTGGACTTGGGATTTGAACTCACAACCTTCCAAAAAGTAGTCTAATCCCTTAACCATTAGTCTCAAGCTCCTCCAGAATAATTATATAATTATATTCCCCGGAGTCGGGAATCGAACCCCCAACCCTGGAGGTGTGAGGCGAACGTGCTAACCACTAAGCCACCGTGCTCCCTTGATATACATAGAATCTAAAATAGTACCTTATGTACCAGTCCTACAAAGTGGCCTGTTAATTATTTTTATTTATAATAATAATTATATCGTGCCACCAAGTCAGCTCTGAACCCTCGAAGCATGAACCCCACAAGACCTCTGAAGGTGCGCGGTGTGGAATCTTGAACAGCAGGAAGTCCTGTAAGGTGTGATGTAGTGCCTTCATGGATCGGGGCTGACTGTCTAAACACATCCCACAGCTGCTGGATGGGTGTAAGATCTGGGGGAATTTGGCGTCACACCTTGAACTCTATTGTCATGTCCTTCAAATCGTCCTAGAGTCATTTTCGCGGTATTGCAGGATGTGTCGTCGTCATGCTGTGTGAAAATAATAACCGTGAAGAGGTGTATGTTGGTCTGCAACACCGTGTTTAGGTAGAACGTTGTCCAGAACATCAGTCTGTCTACAGCATTCTTCTCATAGCGCCTCCTGGTGCCGTCTCTTCCCCAGAGAAGCGAAATCAGGATGACGACATCTTGTAAAACTGTGAATATAACGCGCGTGACTTGAGAAGTCAGCCTGTATGCCGTGTGTCCAAACACGAGTGCGTCGGTCGAAGGAATGAGAAGCAGGATGAGGAACTGGATGATCTAATGAGTATCTGTTCCTGGAATGATCCACGCTAGTCTTTGTCTTTAATGCATCTTCCCTTCTCTATTGTCTATTAAAAGTTGATCTGGATTCCAGACGCACAGATGTAATAAGCCTCCATATGTCCATATGGTGATGATCAGATAGAAGGAACATAACGTATAAGGGCACGGCTACTGAGCAGAATTAATACAGGGTGCTGGACAATCCTCAGTGTAAGGCTCAATTCTCTTTTCTGGAAACCTGCTTTCTGATTCAAAGCTAATTAGTTTACATTCTTTCTATTTGGGAAAAGAGAGAGAGAGAGGAGAGAGAGCAGAGAGAGAGAAGAGAGAGAGAGGAGAGAGAGAGAGAGAGAGGAGAGAGAGGAGAGAGAGGGAGGAGAAGAGAGCTAGGGAGTCTGAGGGGAATATATAGGGGAGAAAAAAGTGAGCTAGGAATTGGAAAAGGCAGAGATAGCTCTATCTCTCTCTCTCTCTATCTATCTCTATCTATATTGTGCCTCTCTCTCTGCCCCCCTGATCGACACCAGGCCTCCCCCCCCGCTACTCTCTCCTTTGCTCTAGTTTCTTTCCTGTCCTCTCTCTTTTCTCTCTCTCTGTTTCTCTCTAGGTTCCTCATCTCTCCTATCATGTCGCCCCCTCTCTCTGTATCCTCTCGCGCGCCCGCGCGAGGAGCGCGCGCGACGCGCGCGCGGCGAGCGCGCGGAGACGCGCGAGGCGCTCGCGGCGCGCGCGCGCGCGGGCCGCGAAGCGGAGCGCGCGCGACGCGCGCGAGACGGCGCGGGAGCGCCGCCTATATCTACGATATTGCCCAGAACGAGATAGACTCTCGGATGCGACGCGAGCGGTACGCGCGCGCGCGGCGGCGGGAAGAAGCTGCCCGCGAGCGCGGCTGACGCGCGGCGCGCTCTATACTCTCTCTTTCTCTCTCTCTCTCTCTCTCTCTCTCTCTCTCTCTCTGTTTCTCTTCTATTTTTCCGATTCTGTCTTGTTCTCTCTCACACACACACGCACACACACACACACACACACACACACACACACACACACACACACACACACACACACACACAATATGAACTTTCGCACTTCAGATGCAAATGGTTTGTGCCGCTGATTTCGTGGCATTGTTCACAGTCTTCATAACCAACCCCCCACCCGCCGTTGCCATGCCAACTAATTATTATTTCTAGTGCTCGGTTGAACTTGGCAGTGAAGTCTTTACAGCAGCCAGCCTTAAGAAGCAGCCACTGACGATCTGCACAAGGAGCTCTTTTACGAATCACAATTGTTCATTATATTTCCGAGAGATAATGTATGCGGAACGCATTTCTGTTAGTCTGTTAACTCGTTAGGCTTAATGTTCTGTATGGCCATAATTCTCCCTGTGTATGCAAATGGACCAGATAAGCACGCGGGCTTTTTCGCTAAAGCCGCATTGATGTCGATTATGTCACATCTCTGTGCGTGCTCGTTGTCTTTAGCGGTAATCGCTATAACAATCTTTATTACATCTAGAAAGCCTTCAGCTGTCGTACCGTTATTTACGCCTGAGTTTGCATTCACTTTGTCTGGATTCTATATGAAGTGCGTAATCTTTCTTGATAATATTGTGCAGACGTACGATCGATGGATGGATGGATGGATGGATGGATATATCGTATGCGATGTTACGGTATTCTTAGATCAGATATTTGTATGTGTTTGTGATTGAAACTCTCCCATGTCGGTGCTCAGGGACTAGTCTAGTCCGCTAGACGTGTGTGCGCTTTTAGACAGCGCGGGTGCACGAGACCTCATAAATCTCAGGTCAAGCTTTCGGGCCTTTGAAAAGAATAACAGCTTTGAGGATAAATCTGCCAGCACTGTCTCAGCTTCTGATATTCTGACAGATCGCTTATTTACAGGACTGGACTGGCCAAGCCGAGCTCACGCTGACCTCTCTTTACTCAAACGCTCTATTTGTGGAACATGTGAAGTTCAAACCCAACCACACAGCATACCGTTACCCACCATGCCCATGCAAGGCAATGAAGGAAGAGCAACGTGACTGAAGAACAAGAAGAAAAACAAGAGGGCGTATCAGTGAAGCTGGGGGTCTTTTCTTTACATGAGGATGTGAGCTATTTGTTTAAAGTCATGAATCAGATGGCTGCAGCGCCTTTAAGGCTTGTCTTCAATATTTGCTTAGCGTGTGGGGTCGTGAATATACGACCTCAGGGTTCACCCGGGCCTTGTGGGTGGCGAAGGGCAAAAAAAAAAAAAAAAGAATCTACTAGATAGTTTTGTTGTTGTTTCCAAATGTGGTTCCAATGAAGATGTTCAGTTCCTGATCATTCTCAACTTGTTCGTTACTACACTCATGTGAGCGTAGGTGAAGTTTTAATAACACAGGAAACCTTTTATGAAAACGCTTCCTAATGAATAGAACTTATTGACTAAAGAAAGTAGTGACATTTATTTGTAACGTAATCACAGTTCTCCGGCGCAACATTAGGACTTGTTCCACGGCGTACACGGTTCATCGTGTGGTTTAGAATTCAGATAAATTCATGAATTATTCATCGTATGAATCAATTCCCTCCGTCTGAGCTACTACATCTCTCTTCATGGTTTGTTCCTCGGCAGAAATCTGACCGTGTGTCCATGAAACAGAACTCAGCATGAAACAGCATGACAGGACTAAAGAAAAGAATGAAACTGTCCATCAATCATTCATCAATCATTACTGCACTTTCATTATATCTGAGGCTACAATGGAAAGAGGAAGGGAATGGATGAATGGATAGATAGATAGATAGATAGATAGATAGATAGATAGATAGATAGATAGATAGATAGATAGATAGATAGATAGATAGATAGATAGATAGATTTATTAGACATATAGACAATTTTATTTATTTATAAACTCAAAATTATTATTATTATTATTATTATTATTATTATTATTATTATTATTATTATTATTATTACTTATTTATATATGCATTATTATAAATGAATTATTATTACTTATATATAAAAAACTAATAATAGAAAAAATGATGAAGTAAAATGTCAAAATGACAATTTTTGTATTTAAATAATGTAGTAATTATATATTTTTTTGAATCACAAACAAATTAATCAATTCACGCTAAATCGAAAGAAAGAAAATTAATTCATTTAAAATTCTAAAAATTAAAAGTTATAATTAAATATATTAATAGAAATATTATAAAAAGATACATATTTTAAAAAACACCATCTTCAAATAAAAATGTTAGCATTTTACCATTTAAAGGTTTAAAGTTTGTTTAGGGATAAAAACCTTATAATAGCACAACCTTATTATTAACACTTAACCGCTTAATAAGTTGCTCCAAATCTAACTTCTTAATTGGTTTTGATAACTCAAACCTGAAGCGGTCACTAATTAAAGGTGCGGTCTCCGATTTTTGAGAAACGCTTCAGAAAACTGAGTCGGGCCGAATAATAAACAAAAATCAAAACAAACATGTAGCCAATGAGCAGAAAGGGGCGGGGCTTGTCGATATGGGCGGAGAGAGTGTTCGGTGCGCGTGTGTGACATTAGCAGAAAGCGGTTTTAACATCGACATGGAGGATAAAAACAAAGAAAGAAAGAGAAGAAAGGCTTACGATAAGGACAAGAAGTAGGACGTGTTAATATAGGATCAGCTTTCCAGCGCTGGAGAGAACTGAAGGAGCAGGAAGTTGGCCACATATTCACAGGTTGGAGTTTCCCGAGTCAATAACTCCTGAGCTAAACGCTGTTACTACACAAATAACACCTCTTTTCTATCGTAGTAATGTAGAGAGGCAGCTACAACCGCGTTTTGTGTAGTAACAGCGTTTAGCTCAGGAGTTATCGACTCGGGAAACTCCGACCTGTGAATATGTGGCCGACTTTACTTAAGACGCCGAGGCGCTTTTTTCCTTCTCGATAGGTGAGTAACGTTGGTTTTGCTTTGTTACACAGAACTAATATATGCCTTTGTCCTTTACATGATTATGCTTGTGTGTCATTTTTGCTTGTTTGTTTATCTACAATCGTATTGTTCTTCCCTTCAGCTATGATAAAGACACGTTTCTTTCTGTTAGTCACCTGGGTTACGTATATATGTGTGGGCGGAGCTATCGATACAGGGGTGGGACCCATTTGGGTTAGGGGCGTGTTTGTTTTGGTGATGTCAAAAATCGGAAACCCCACCTTTAATGGTTAATTACTATAAATAAATAACACTGGCACATTCACTAACATGTATTCCATGTAATCAGGATTATACAAAAACAGTATCAGAGGGTGAGCTGTGTGCTGGTGTCCTGCCTGCTTTCTGAACTTAAGACCGATTTCATGATTTGATGCCAAGGTCAAATACATTTTTTAATGCTGGTCACTGACGCGTCCTTCAAAACAACCGACGTGACCATATTTGATGCATATTTCAAGTGTATTAACCTGATTTATTGAATAAACACCTTCAGCACTCCAGACTCATCGTTTCCTCCATCAGTTCACTATAAACACTTTACCTTGATACTGTAGATAATATTTATTGCATTCATTTAAGAATTCATTCATAGTTATTTATTACAGGTTACGGAAAGAAAAGTGCATTTCGGTTCCACAACATGACCCTCAGCTTAACGCCCTCATCACTTTGTCCACGATGTACAGAAAATTCGCAGGAAAATTACTGATATTTTCTCCTTTCTGTTTTCAATGAAGGGGGTCACAGTGGCTTAGTGGTTAGCACGTTCGCCTCACACCTCCAGGGTTGGGGGTTCGATTTCCACCTCCGCCTTGTGTGTGAGGAGTTTGCATGTTCTCCCCGTGCCTCGGGGGTTTCCTCCGGGGACTCCGGTTTCCTCCCCCGGTCCAAAGACATGCATGGTAGGTTGATTGGCATCTCTGGAAAATTGTCCGTAGTGTGTGTGTGTGTGTGTGTGTGTGTTTGAATGAGAGTGTGTGTGTGCCCTGTGATGGGTTGGCACTCCGTCCAGGGTGTATCCTGCCTCGATGCCCGATGACGCCTGAGATGGGCACAGGCTCCCCGTGACCCGAGAAGTTCAGATAAGCGGTAGAAAATGAATGAATGGATGAATCAATGATTTCAGTGACATTGTGCCAGTGTCTGATCAGGGTTAAGTAATCATTTAATAACCCTGTTACTAACAGCCATCTAAACTATACTTTGGTTTCCTCCCCATTCCTGAGACATGATTTACAGGCTTATTAACATTACCCTGCCTTGTACACTGTACCCTGAGTCAACCGAGATGGGCTCTAGGCTCCTCACCACCTTGTGTAGAATAAGCAACACAGAAAACGGATGAACGAATAGTCCGGAGGGATAAAGGGCATGTTTTTTCTTGCCCGTATCAAGCGAGTGAGGTAGCGAGGCAGGTTATTGCACTGCATTGTTCCTTCTTTTATTATTATTTTTTTCCCGTGCTAATTAGGCAGGCTTGATGCTTGAACTCGACTGAAATAAGTCCACATTCAGTGTTTCCTCTGCCTGTGGCCATCTCCAGAGGCTCTTCATATTGATTATGATGCACGGCTTATTGTTCCAGTGCTCTGTCTAATTGGGCTCTTCATTTGCCATGATAAACAATCAAATCGAGACCAGATGATGAAAAGGCCGAGTGCATCCGTCTGTCCGATAGCTCGGGTTTGGGATGAGTGGGTATAATTATGTTTGTTAGGGTTTTGTGAAGGCTAATAGTCATGGTTTAGTGTATACGTTTAGAGCATGAGGCAGCGGTATAGATGTTCGTTTATATGAAAACTCAGTCCCTGAAGAAAACAGCTTGTTGTTGGTAAGTTGCTCTTTTCACTCATAAATGGAACAGTGCAAAGTGCCAGTCCATTACGCTCAGTTTGTGTGTGTGTGTGTGTGTGTGTGTGTGTGACATTTACTGAAATTGCATTCAAGAAAAGAAGAAGAAGAAGAAGAAAAATACCTGCCTACTTCAGTGAGTCTCTATACTTCCAGACTAACAGAAAGAAAAATGCCTCATATGCACGTCGCTTTCTGTTAAATGACGAGTTCGCTCTCTTACTCATTCTGATGAGATCTAACTTACGCGGTTTTCGTCGGCCGTGGCGGTTACGGTCATCGGAAAAAGAGGAACGCTTAACGTGCAAAGTTTATAATGCAGTATGATAACATACGGTATATGCGTTTATGACATTTTTGCTGACATCTTTATTGACTCACATTTATACAACTAAGTAGTTGAGGGTTAAGAGCTTTGCTCAGGGGTCCAGCTGCAGCCTGGTGGTCCAGGGATTTGAACTCACAACCTTCCAGTCAGTGGGCAATGTTAAAAATTTTGATATATATATATGTTAAATAAGGTTGGGGGGGACGGTGGCTTAGTGGTTAGCACGTTCGACTCACACCTCCAGTGTTGGGGGTTCGATTCCCGCCTCCACCTTGTGTGTGTGGAGTTTGCATGTTCTCCCCGTGCCTCGGGGGTTTCCTCCGGGTACTCCGGTTTCCTCCCCCGGTCCAAAGACATGCATGGTAGGTTGATTGGCATCTCTGGAAAATTGTCCATAGTGTGTGAGTGTGTGAGTGAATGAGAGTGTGTGTGCCCTGTGATGGGTTGGCACTCCGTCCAGGGTGTATCCTGCCTCGATGCCCGATGGCGCCTGAGATTGGCACAGGCTCCCCGTGACCCGAGAAGTTCGGATAAGCGGTAGGAGATGAATGAATGAATGAATGTTTAATAAGCTTGGTGTAGTACAATGTCTATATATATATATCTATATAAACCACAAGATAAAAACACCATGAAGGTTTTACAGTAACCTTTGTTGTGCAAAAACAAGATTAATCATCATAGCTTACTGGCGACTGCGTAATTGGTGACTGCTTAGAGGTCATGCTGTGCCACAATGCAATTTTTTTTCCCATTACTGAACTGAATAGAGGCTTAAAGTAATAGTTTACAATATGAACATGTTTCTAGAGCTCTATAAATCAAATGATAGTAAAGATGCCCATTGCTTTATTTTTTACAGCCTGTACATAAGCCCCGCCCCCATCCGGAAAACAAAGGTTAAGCCAATCAGGAGGCGCATTAAGTTTTAGCAGTGATAGCGGGGTCAGGGAGTTCTGTCAACGTTTTCATACCAAATGCAGTTCGTCTTCCAGGCAGTAGGGGGCTTTCATAATCGCATATTGCTCCTTTAAGTAAATGTAAAATTTAAAAGCTGGGATTGTTTTGTTTCATCTTTAATACAAACCTGGAGGAAGCAGCAAGAAGTAAACTAACTTTTAATTACAATTTGTATTTGTTTGTTCGATTGAATGGTCGGTTGATTGATTAAAAAACAACAACAAAGGAGCGTACGGAGAGAAAAGGGTGTAAGTTTGTGGTATTGGAGAGAGAGAGAGAGAGAGAGAGAGAGAGAGAGAGAGAGAGAGAGAGAGAGAGAGAGAGAGTGAGAGAGAGAGAGGGTGTAGGAAAAAAAAGCTTCATATATGACGCATCTGTAAGCAGCCATTTTAGATTTGTGTTTTAGATATATATATCATAAAACAGAAAGAAAATGGGGGGAAAAAAGACAGAGAGGAGGAAGGGAGGGAGAGGAGAATGTGATTCACTGCAGAAGACAGAAGTCTGAGGAATGGTGTGATTGGTGAGAGAGCCAGAACTCTGCAGCTCTGGATTAGTTGAGCCATTTTGATCTGCCTGCTGTTCCCAGATCAGGCGTGAACCGGCGGTTTAACTCCAACAGCCTTATCCATGAAGAGTACTGGCACACACACACACACACACACACACACACACACACACACACACACACACACCCAGCAGCACTTTTAACACTCGGGTGCTTTGTACCAGCAGCCTCCTTCATGATCTCTCTCTATCTCCCTCTTTGTTTCCTTCCAATCCTCTCATTCTGTGTTTTCTAGCTTTTCTTTCTTTCAAAGTTTCGGCAATTTCAGATTTCGTTCTTATTTTTTATTGTTTATTATACACACACACACACACACACACACACACACACACACACACACACACACAACACATATGCAGTTTTAAAACTAAGTGCATTATGCAATACACAATCATCACTGGAAAAGTTTTTGTTCTTTTGTTGAAAGTGTGTGTGTGTGTGTGTGTGTGTGTGTGTGTGTGTGTGTGTGTGTGTGTGTGTGTGTGTGTGTGTGTGTGTGTGTGTGTGTGCGTGCCCTCGGCTCTAGTAAAAGCACACTGGAGTCAGGTGGGTTGCGGGGTTTGAAGTTGTGGAGTGCGGTGGCTGGTGGTTACCATGGTCACCTTAGAGCCCATTCATTGTCCCTCAGCAACTACTCCATCCTGTTTGTGTGCCACCGTGTTCCTCAACGTGTGTGTGTGTGTTTCTCTTGTGCATATTTCTTGCCCTTGTTGTATTATTTCTAGGCTCTATTATTGTTGTATTATTTTCTAGAAACTCTACAAGCTGGAGAGACATTCATTCATTCATTCATTCATTCATCTTCTACCGAACTTCTCGGGTCACGGGGAGCCTGTGCCTATCTCAGGCGTCATCGGGCATCGAGGCAGGATACACCCTGGACGGAGTGCCAACCCATCACAGGGCACACACACACTCTCATTCACTCACACACACACACACACACACTACGGACAATTTTCCAGAGATGCCAATCAACCTACCATGCATGTCTTTGGACCGGGGGAGGAAACCGGAGTACCCGGAGGAAACCCTCGAGGCACGGGGAGAACATGCAAACTTCACACACACAAGGCGGAGGTGGGAATCGAACCCCCAAGGTGTGAGGTGAACGTGCTAACCACTAAGCCACCGTGCGCCCCTCTGGAGAGACATAGACATTTTAAATGATATTGTGTTCTAGATTGTTCTCTAAAGATTTCTCAATTTACTCCTCATGCTCTAGAACCAGATTTATATCTTCACCACTCCTCATTAAACAAACAGTTGCTGTTCATCATCATGGACATGGAGGTATCCGGAACAGTAACGGTGACTTTTAACAGACTATTTTGATAGCTCCGTCTCGCTCTTAGTGGGATTAGATGTACAGTACGAGCTCCTTCGTGAAGATTTCAGACATTCGAAGAGAATTCGTCAACCTCATGATGACTTTCTGGAAGTCTTTTTTTTAAAAACTTCTTAGCCGATACACAAAATAACCATCATTGAGCGTTCGAATGCTTCGGCACGGAGGACTCGGTGTTGAATCTGTAATGAACTCAGATGATGAGCTAATTCATGTGTAGAAAAAAAAAAAAAACCTCCTTGGTTACACGACTCCATCCGACTCTATATGACTAGAACGGACATGATTTACGATCTCACGCTCTTGTGTCACCTTCTCAAGGTTACTATTTCATGCCTTCTCATGGAGTTTTCCCTTGACACAGTCACCTCATGGTTGCTCGATAGGGATAAACAGAATATAAATTGTATTTAAACGTTTCTTATCCAGTATAAGGCTTTAACTCCTGATTATTTATCCGACCCGTTTTGTTTTGTTCCGTCCGTCGGCCGTTCGGACTCTTTCGGAGTCTACCGTGGACTTTTCCTCCGCTCTGTTCTCTTTGCCCTGATTGGTGTTGTTATTCCCCATTGTACGAGTTGCCCCCTAGCTATCCAGAGCTGCAGTGTATTTGTGTTCACTGTGAATAATACTTTGTGTCTCTGAGGCAGTAGTGCCTGGGGTTTGTACGCTTCATGTTCGAGGCTCACAGCTCATGTGGTTTTGCCACAATCAGCAAGATTATGCTGAAAAGTGCATGGCTACTGTTTTTGTTGTTGTTGTTGTTGTTGTTTTGTTTTTTGGACCTGTGTTTCATGATTGTAATTTACATCTGTATTATTTTTGTGTGAGACATGAGAGGGTGTCGTTCTAATCAGTATTCGCGTCTAAAGCCGTTCGGGAACTAGGGACAAACAGCGACGGCTTTATACCGTACACCGTATCTTGACCTAATCGTCGTGAGATTGGTCTCGGCTCAACGTCGGGCACCGACGGCACGCTTCGGTCTGCTGACTCATGTGCTGCTTTTCCCGCACGTTCTCTCAACAGGCTCTTTCCTTTCACCTAAATGTATAATTTTTGCAGAATGTGTCATGGGAAATAAAGACACACAGTCAGTGTGACCGCATTTCTGGCTTATGACAAATCCTTCTTTAATGCATCCAAAGAAATCTATCACCGTGTGTCCAAACTATGCCGTGGCGTCCATCCTGGAAGGGATCAGGCGATCTATAAAGCGCGTTAGCTGTAGTTTAACGCTCTGAGGCTAGGCGCGATCTCTAATCCCCCACCACCTATAAAGTTTTTGTTTCATTGGGTCCCTGCCAATCACAATGCCCCGACGCTTATTTTACTCCGGATCGAGAGTTGGCTTTTTCCGCTCGGCTGAACCAGCGCCTGGATAGTATTGCAGGCCGCTCTTTTAATCAGGGAGTTAAAGGAGCAATCACTTACATCAGTTGTTTCAGCTAGGGTTGGGCAATCTCGGCTAGCTGCTTATTTACACAGGGTCCTGGGACTGGCGAGGTTTATTTTAGCAGGCTGAGTGAAAAACGCTGGAGTCAGCATGGCGGAAGCTAGGAAAGAGTCTCCGTCGTCCCACAGACACAGAGCGAGCGAGTGAGTGAGTGAGTGAGAGTGTGTCTGTGTATGAGATGCGGTAATAGACACTGTGTCAAAAAAGACAGAAACAAGGTCTGGGAGGAAGTTATAGAGCAGAGACAAGAGAGCGGGTGTAGAGAAATACTGAAGATAAAAACGACACACTCTGTTAGATACAAAAAGGACAAGGAGATTGAGAGTGTGTGTGGACCAGCGAGGGGGAGATAGATAGATAGATAGGTAGGTGGGACGTGTAGAAACAGACCGATGACAGATTCGTTTCCGTCCGTCGAAGTGCGTGCGGCGCTAAAAAGAGCCGTCGGATGACCGAACGCGATAATGTTCAAAGAGGAGATTTTGGAAAGCTTGCACGTGTGCGTAATTCCATACACGGTCTTGTGTGTCAGTTTTTAACAGCGTGCGCTATTCATCAAAACCGTTTCCAGATTAAACCGTACCAGAGATCAGGTTATAAGACAGAATGAGTAGGATATTTGATCGCGTTCCCTCATAATACGGATCGAAAAAACAGAGCGTCGGATGACGGAAAGAACGTGGACGGTTGTTTTCGTTTTGAGCTCCAGTTATGAATTCATGGCAACTTGGTCTCATGCGTGTGGATTTGTCACGATTAGAATTACTCGTGTTATATATTAAAGGCTGATGGTGGTATTTGGGGTGGAGTTAACGTCCATGTTCTTTTTCCACCGCTTTCCGGGCGCGTCCTTGTAACCCATCCAGTCGTTTTATCTGTAACTCTCATCCGTCTGAACCGTAACACACTCCAGTTTCCTGCTTATTAATCATCTCTTAATGCATCCATTCACTCACCTTTCTTATGCTCACTGCCGAAACATTTGAAATCTCCTGACGGGTAATTCTAGCGGATTGATCTCTGGTTTAAACGTTCGATTCCCTTTTTTGCTTAAAAACCTTTTTGCTTTTTTAAAAGCGTAACCTTTTTTTAATCTTTTTATTTTGCATCGTTTGGCTTTCGCCTGTTTGTTTATTAAAGATTTCTCCTCTAAACTACATTCTGTCTGACTCCGTGTTTATGAAAGTATTCAAATGAATGATATCGAGCCACACGGAGCACTCAGAGCACATGGAACTGAAATTTTAGTTTGGACTAAACGGGTGCACTCGATATTTTCTGGGAAAAGAGAGAGAGAGAGAGACGAGAGAGAGAGAGAGCAGAGAAAGGAAAAAAATGAGAGAGAAAGAGAGAGAGAGAAGAGAGAGAGAAGGGAGAGAGAGAGAGAGAGAGGGAGAGAGAGAGAGAGAGAGAAAGGGAGAGAGCAGAAAGGGAGGAAAAAGAGAGAGCGAGAGGAAGAGAGAAAGAGAGAGAAAAAGAGAGAGAAAAAAGAGAAGAGAGATAGAGAGAGAGAGAGAGAGACAGAGAGAAAAGAGAGAGAAAGAAAAAAGAGCGAAAAGAAGAGAGAAGAGCAAGAAGAGAGAGACAGAGAGAGAAAAGAGGTAGAGAGGAGACGAGAGAGACGAGAGAGAGCAAGAGAGAGAGAGCACAGACCCAACGATGAAACATAAAGAGCGCAGAAAGAGAGAGAGATACGAGATAGAGAGAGAAAGAAGGAGATAGAGAGAGAGAAAAGAAGGAAAAGGAGAGAAGACAGAAAAGTAAGAAACTTGAGAAGAGAATAAGAAAAAGAACAAAATAGAGAGAAAGAAAAATAATGAATAACGCAGAGAGAGAGAGAGAGTAGGAGATAATTATATGAGCGATAAGCAGATATAGTGAGCTCTCTCCCTCTCTTCTCTCTCTAGCCTCTCTCTCCCTCCCCCCCCCTCTCCCTTTCTTTCTCCCTCTCCCTTTCTTTCTCCCTCTCTCTCCCCCTCTCTCTTTCTCTCTCCTTCCCTCTCCCCCCCCCCCCCTCCCTCAGCACCTCTGGAGGAAATATTAGTCCATAACAGCAGAACAGAGACATGCTTAGCTTCCACGCTAAGACTCATGGAGACACATAATGCATTTATTCATCAAGTGCATTCAATCACAATCCACTGGCAATCCCCTGAAATAAAATTACAATATCTTCTGCATCAGCCAATCAATAAGAGCTGCCTATCATCGTGTCATCCATCTCTCTCTCTCTCTCTCTCTCTCTCTCTCTCTCTCTCTCTCTCTCTCTGCACCCTGTCAAAGTTTAGCCTTGGTTCATGTTCTATGTATTTTCCTGTGAACCGTGTGTGTGTGTGTGTGTGCGTGCGTGTGTGTGTGTGTGTGTGTGTGTGTCCATGTGATGTGATGTCTTTCTTTGATACTACACACAGAGAGGATGTGAAAAACCACAACAAACACAGAATCTGGATATTTTTTAAAAGTCTCTCAGCTGCTTGCATTAGATGTCAGTTTCAGGCTCATGGGATGCGTAAACATCCAGATCAATGAGGTGCATTAACCCAAAACATCAACCTAACAAGCTCCATTGTTAGAAAAAAAAAATCCATCATCATAATGAAACTATTACTTGTCGCAGTTTTCTCTAATGTTGCTAATGGCAATCGGATCACAAAGGCCACAGCTGCATTAAAATCCCTTCAAACATGCTGCTAATTGGTCCGAGCTTGCAGTTGGATCGTAGTCAATAAAACACCCGCTGTTTCAATCCA
>NC_062523.1:30607554-30615054 GCF_022655615.1 Tachysurus fulvidraco
AAACCCAAAACAGAGGCACATCATCGACGTATGTGAAACTACCAGTGTATCATTACAATAAAATAAATACACAGGACGGACATTACCACGCGTGTACCACGTGTACATGCTGTGTGTATACAGTACATTTCGGTGCTGTATGTTCTCACAGACCAACAGTTTATCTCTGGTCTCATTCTCATGTCCTGGTTTAGGAAGCTGTCCCAGATTCAGGACTTATGATGTAGTGGTAATGATTAGTTCTAGAGAGATCAGATTATATTATTACAGATAGAGATACATGTATACAAATATACAGACTTAATGCTCAGAATTTATTTCCATCCATCAGACTGTCATCTGATCACTTGCTTCAACAGAAAGACATTAGACATGAGGAAAATCTGGAGTTTTGTACAAACGGGACCTAAAAACAGTGCAGCATCTTAAATCTTAAATATTTTTGATAATTAACTTTTTTTCTTTTCAGGTTTATTTGAAAATAATAAATTGTTTATTTCTAATTAAAATGTTATTTTTTTTTGCATGATCTCTGTAATTATTTTATTATTATTAATAATTCATTATCTTATTATATTATTTATAAATAATATAAAAATATAATTATTATATTATTATATTAAATAATATAATAATTAATTAATTATATGAATTATAATTAACTATATATTATAATTACTTATTATATATAAAATTATAAATGATTATATTATCATATTAAATAATATAATAATGAACTCTCTTGTTATATTATTTATAAATAATAATATATGTATTATAAATATCGATATGATAAAACATTCATTTTTCTAATATTTTATTTTATTTTATTTATTTGTTTATTTTAAATACGATTTAATTAAGTACAAATAAATATCACCTCTCAAGAAGTCCAATAGTTCATGGTCTGGTATAAAAAAAACATAGAAGATAAGAAGAGCAAAGCGAGCATCCTTTTTTCCTCCAATCCACAGCTGACAGGAGCAACCTTTCATTTAGGTATGACCCGAGCCATGAAAGTGGACACATGAGCAACATTTCAGCATATGAACTATTCATGCTGAGTTTTATTTATCTTTTATTTTTTATTTTTTGTTTTTCAATGCTCCCATTTGTATGCTTGGTCCAATACAGAGGAAAAAAAAAAACCTGGGAAAAAAAACGAGAGGAAAATAAAACGAAGCGGTAAAAAGTTTCCTTATAAATGCATTCATTTGTCGGTTAGTAAAAACACGGGCTTGTGGCGAAGGCCGTGTCTTTCTTCAAAATGGAAATGGATTAGTCATTTTCATGTCACTGTGCTGAGACCTCTTTTAAAAGCTTAGAGCAGCACTTTGTTTGCAATGGAGTAAATAACAGGGAGAAATAAAAAACGAACTAAAAATACGATTAGGGAGATGAATAAGGAACATTTGCAGAAATCCGTAACGTTGCCATTCGTACGTTTTTAGCGATGATATTTTATTGAAAGGCACTCTGTTGAGTGAATAATACATGAATCCTGAATATTAGGTAGGGACATAGTTTCTTTTATTTATGTTTGTCTGCATTTTTATTTATTTATTTGTTTGTTTGTTTATTTATTTATTTATTTGTTTATTTACAGATCTAATGCTGCTTTCCGGTTTCTAATCATATCATAGTAAAGAACAATATCTGTGATAATAAACACTTATAATACTTATAACACGTATAATCGTCGTGGCCTAATGGTTAGAGAGTCTGACTCGTAATCCCAAGGTTGTGTGTTCGAGTCTCGGGCCGGCCACGACTGAGGTGCGCTTGTGCAAGGCACCGAACCGCCAACTGCTCCTCGGGCGCCGCAGCATAAATGGCTGCCCACTGTTCCGGGTGTGTGTTCACTGTGTGTGTGTGTGTGTGTGTGTGTGTGTTCACTGCTGTGTGTGTGTGTGCACTTTGGATGGGTTAAATGCAGAGAACAAATTCTGAGTATGGGTCAATGTACTTAGCCGTATGTCACGTCACATCACTTAATTGTTAATATTAATAAATGATAATAATACAATAATAAAAAAGGACACGACGTTGGCAGACAGGCGCTCCATCGTTGGTTAAAGCTGATTTGTTTTATAATTCGTATTAATATATAAATTTATTTATTTTTAGAATACTATTTATTGTATATCACAACCCCAAGAAATTCATACGGAAAGATTTCAAATATTAGATTTGTAGATTTTTGGAATTTCTAGTGTGCACCGGATCTCCCTAAATCTCCCCAGTGCGTACAGTAAATATAGACAGGACTCATCGGTGCATTGGATTTTCTCTTCCCAAATATAATACAAAAACATTCGAACCAGAATTTCGCCCTCATTTTATTTTATTAGGAGACGCTTTGAACTTTTCCTTTTTCCTTCCTATGAGTTTGCCTTAATCCAGACTGGCATGAAGGAATGACTGACACCAAGTGAGTTATTATTATTATTTTTTCGACCAAGTTTCTTGCTCTCGGTCTGTGCTACAGTCAACAACACAGTGCTGGGAATTTAGCTGAGGGTCAAGGTGTCAGGATTAATTCTGGGTGAGGGAGGAGGGAGGAGGAAGGAGGGAAGGAGGAAAGGGCAAAACCATTCTGTTGCTCATGTCCTCCCATAGGCTGTACCAGCTGCTGGTCTGTGATAATGTACGCTAAAGGGAAATGGATCTAAAAATCTCTGGGAGATGATGAGGTTATGTGGCACACACACACACACACACACACACACACACACACACACACACACACACACACACACACACACACACACACACACACACAGGCTCCATAGCATTTGACAAGACTGACAATAGATTTAGGGCTAAACTAAATATATCTCTTTTAAGATAAAACGACTCCCCTCATCACGTGTCACACACGAGCAATAGATTAAAGACAATCATTTTTAGGAGACAAACCTAGACAGCTTTGGAAGTTAGCTGAGAGTGAAACAGGAGGGGTGTTAGACAGCAGGAGGAGCCGATATAACCGGAGATATGAGGGAATCGTGGGTGAGAGGTCTTTCGGGGGTAAAATCGCAGCAGGAGGCAACAGTTTTAAGTAAAGTAGAGCACCAATCGGACAGGACAGCCTGAGGTGGATAAAGAGGAAGGCAGTGCATCATCATCATCATCGTCATCATCATCATGCCCTCCAAATGAACCCTGATAAAATCGTCACCCACTCGATGGCAAATTGGTTTGCAGGATTTTATTTATTTATTTATTTATTTATTTATTTATTTATTTATCTCTCTCTCTCTCTCTCTCTCTCTCTCTCTCTCTCTCTCTCTCTCTCTCTCTCTCTCTCTCTCTCTCTCTCTCTTTTTAATTTCAAATGGCCTTCAAGGGTGAACATACGAACAGATCACTCGGATCAACGTCCTTCATGAGACACCGCACACGTATTAAAACTACCGGTTCAGGTCAGAGTTTAGACATTTGCAGCCCCATTTAATTAATATAAAAGACTAAAAGGTTTTAATTTCTAGGGTTTTAAGAAGATATTTGGGAATTAAGTTTAAAGATGATGATTAGACCTGACGGAGATTCTGAATGAATTTTCATCAGATAATCAGTAGTAAAAGTTGTAAGAATGAGTAATATCTAATATAATCAATTATCATGAGATTAATGAAGAAAGTATCAAATAAAAATGGAATTAATGTACACATGAGACATGAGATCTACACATAAGATCGTTGGTTGAAAACGAACAGATGTTCAGCTTCAGACCCTTAATACTGGTTAAATCTGTAACTGTACATTACCTCCTGCTCCTGTACTGTATATATTACTTAAACCTCATGGCACATTTATTTAATATACATAAACTCATAATACAATAATGAGTAACACGGTTTGATTTTTTTTTTAACACATTTAAGGTTAAGATTATTAAGTAATGTAACACCCAAGAGTTCTGTGTGTATTATATTATATTATATTATATTATATTATATTATATTATATTATATTATATTATATTATATTATATTATATGTATTAGAGGGAATAATTAAAAGCTTTCTAAGCAAATGAGCACAAAATATAGGTTCAGTCTACCTCAGAATTGTACAGTAAGACAAACTGCGTCCAGTCAAACAAAGATGTTAAAGGTCTAAAGGTCCAGTCGCTTATAAGCCCTCGTGTTCATAATTGTACTTGTTTTGGTTTAACTGGAGATCACAGTGTGTGTGTGTGTGTGTGTGTGTGTGTGTGTGTGTGTGTGTGTGTGTGTGTGTGTGTGTGTGTGTGTGTGTGTGTGTGTGTGTGTGTGTGTGTGTTTGTGTGTTTGTGTGAGAGAGAGAGAGCAGAAAGTGTTGGGTGAAGTGTATTACCATGAATATTCTCTATTATTATTATTATTATTATTATTATTATTATTATTATTATTATTATTATTATTATTATTATTATTGTTATTATTAATAATAATATTATTATTAATACTGTTGTTATCATTGGCATTATTATTATTATTATTGGTATAATAATAATACTAGTAATAATAACAACGATAATAATAATAATAATAATAATATGACGATGCTTATTATTATTATTATTATTGTTATTATTATTATTACTATTGTTATCATTGAAATTATTATTATTATTATTGGTATAATAATAATAATACTAGTGATAATAACAACGATAATAAATATTATTATTATTAATATTATTATTATTATTATTATTATTATTATTATTATTATATTACTTGAAAAATTATTATTGCCTATTTCACTCAAGGTATAATGCATTTTTTTAACTAGGTTTTCATTTCTATAAGAACTCGAGCAGTCTATCAGCTCTGCGTTTATTTTCCCAGTGTGTTGCATCGGTCTCTACAATGACGTTCTCCCATTTGATTTTTCAACAGCTCCTTAAACGTCTGCCTTTTCCACCATTTTAATGTTTTCATTCTCCAAGACACAATAAACCAAAGCCACCGGAAGCCCAGATGTCTTTATTGTCCCAGTCATATAATATACCACTTTAGCCCAGTTAATAAATACCATCCGTCATCAGCGTGCACTCCAGCATACAGAATCATAATTCCACGACTGTTTACCTGCAGCACAAGCGGTTTATTATCGTAGCCATATTATACCTTTTAATCAGGAAGAGTTTACACATGTTTAATGACCTCCGACCGCATCCACGATATGAAAACTACTCTGGAAACTCACACATGAACTGTATGAATCATTTCATCTGGTGCTGGACCTTCATCGTCTCTTAACTGACTGCATAAAGCGACTCCTGATGTTTTTTTTTTTTTTTTTTTTTTTCTCGATACTATTATTACTACTACTAAAAATAACTAAATATATATAACTAAATAACTAACTAAAAAAATAAAAAAATAGTTTTCAGTAATAAATAGAATGTTTTATTTTTTCCTGCATATCTGAATACTATTTAAATATCGGGTTTATTACCATTATTATATAAATAAATAAATAAATAAATAAATAAATAAATAAACCTTACACACAGTAGATAGGTAGAAACCCACAGACAGTGACAGCGTTTCAAAGCCTTACCTGTTGATCGAAATGATTCGTTTATAATATTTCTCTGAATATTGTGTGTGTGTGTGTGTGTGTGTGTGTGTGTGTGTGTGTGTGTGTGTGTGTGTGTGTGTGTGTGTGTGTGTGTGTGTGGTGAGTTTTCTCCTTTTCCGGGTCGTCTGCACTAAACAAGGCTACAGATCCAGTGCAAACACACACAGACGTGGCCTCATGGGAACATCAGCTGCGATACAATCGATTTACGCATGGAACAATAAAAATAAATCGTGCCCCACTTGATAAATTACCGACGTAGACAAATCACTTTCTGCCTCCATTGTCTCCAGCAGTGTTTGTGTTTATGATATGGAGATAATTTGGTTTTGATTAGGCTGCCGGGTCGTTCAATAAAGCGAGCCATGCATCAGTGACTAAACTAAATACGTCTCAATCAGGACGGCCGTGTGCTATTTCAATAACAATCCTGACGCCTGCACAGACTCGTCTCAGACCAGCTGCCTTCCTTTTCCTCCAAACACACGTGAACTGGCTAACAAACACGTGGGTTTCTGTTCCTTTCACTGATATTTACCTTTACAGTGCAGATTTTACAGGAAGCTGCGTTTTGTCCTTACACTAAATCACAATTTTTTTGCTTATTTATTGCTAATGAACGTTGGCACCGATGTCTCATGTCCCAGATCTCTCTGTCGCTGTGGGATTGATACTGAATCATGATGTGTTCTGGATCACGATATCACGGGTCACAGCGCCAGTGTATCGGTGTATGTGAATAGGTTGAAGGATATTTAATGAGAATGCTAAATGCTAATGCTAAATGCCAGAAATATTTAGCAAAACGGTGCAGAAGAAACCCATTTATACTATTTTGGTCATATTATGCAGCCCTAACACTAACGTACGCGCACACACACACACACACACACACACACACACACACACACACACACACACACACACATAGAAAATGAGATCACCCCATAATATATGTATCTGGATGGACTCTGAAAGTGCTATGTGGGTTAGCAGTGCTCACAGATAGCCATTGGGTAAAGACAATGAAGAAAAAAGTCTTTGACAAGGTGTGTGTGTGTGTGTGTGTGTGTGTGTGTGTGTGTGTGTGTGTGTGTGTGTGTGTGTGTGTGTGTGTGTGTGTGTGTGTGTGTACAGTGTGCTAAACAAACGTGTGTGTGTACAGGGTCAGTTCTCGGTCAGTGAGTGTGCTCATCACGGGGATTGTGCAGTGTGTTGTCGTGCCACAACGTGGGCTGTGTGTGCCGTCTACTGTATGAAATTCGAATTTAACCCACACACTGCAGAAAATGTTTTTTTTTATTTTTATTTTTTTTCATGGATTTGTAAATTTTGCAAATTTCGATGTATTAAAACCTGGAGATTCACAGGTCGATGGACGACTTCTATACAAATCGATCCCATTTTGAATAGAATCTATTTACTGTAGTTACATTAGTTTTTAATGAATGTTCTTTATTATTGTGTGTGTGTGTGTGTGTGTGTGTGTGTGTGTGTGTGTGTGTGTGTGTGTGTGTGTGTGTAGACAGAGAGCGGATGAATGATTCAGCATATCATTTTATTATAAAATTAATAAATTAAAAAAATTTGGTGTTTAAAATAAGGACAACGACGACGTCATCGCTGTTAGTTCGTATAACGAATACGTCCAGCGAGTAAGGAAATGTCTTCTGTCCCTACAAGGACTCATGTCTCCAAACATTTCACATGTAAAGGTCAAGCAATCTTTAGTCTGTCTGTTTTTTTTTCCTCTCTCTCTCTGTGTGAAAGTTATTCTCACTGCCACATTTTCCTGATTTCCCTCAGGATGGAAATGTGTGTATGATAGACAGGTAAAGACACAGGAGGTGACTGTTCACACCTGTTGAAGTGTGTGTGTGTGTGTGTGTGTGTGTGTGTGTGTGTGTGTGTGTGTGTGTGTGTG
>NC_062523.1:30617554-30645054 GCF_022655615.1 Tachysurus fulvidraco
AATGAGAGATTATATTGAATTTTAAAAAATTACTTAAAAGAAATACAATTCTGACAAAATAATAAACCTTAAAATGAAACTCTACACATATATTCAAGATAATTATTTTTAGTTAATAGTTCGTAATATTTGTGCTTGTTTTCCAGGTTTTAGAAGAACAAACTAAACATTAATTTATCAATTCATGTGCTAACGTTTTATTGGTCGTCATGAACATAAAAAATAAAAAGAATATAAATGAATTTTATGCCGATTTGGTAATATTGGTAAACGTTTGGCCAGAAAACTGTTATAAAGTCTGACGACGGGACGGCGTGTGGCATGGACATGGCGGTGAGGGGACGGTGCAGTCTGATGTGTAAGCATTCAGCCGCACTGTTTCCACCTGAGGCACACATTCGCCTCTGTTTCACCCCGTTACATAAACGATGCCACATCAACATGCCCAAACACACACACTTACAGAGAGAGAGAGAGAGAGAGAGAGAGAGAGAGAGAGAGAGAGAGAGAGAGAGAGAGAGAGAGAGAGAGAGAGATTGAAGACAGCTTTGGACTCATAATTAAGGTCCAGTGTTGTTCGGTGATCTCATACAACCAGGCACATCCTGACCTACATACAGATTAAACCTACAAAGAACCTCTCATTCAGAGAGTGTGTGTCTGTGTGTGTGTCTGTGTGTGAGCTTATAGTTCAAGTATGTATGCATCGAATCGTTCCTAAACCGTAGCATTAGTACATACGTAGAGTCTCAGGTCTAAACCTGCAATCACAAAGAGATGGCGATGATGAAGATGCTCATTTTCTCTACATATTCGTAGATAATCATGTATTTCAAGTTTTCTACCCTCTTACCTATGCTTTTATTTGTGTGTGTGTGTGTGTGTGTGTGTGTGTGTGTGTGTGTGTGTGTGTGTGTGTGTGTGTGTGTGTGTGTGTGTGTGTGTGAGTGTGTGTGTGCACTGAGTAAATTTCCTTCCCTCAATGGGTCAGGAGTGATGTGGAAATTTCACTTTATTAAAGTTTATTAATTGTACACTGAGACAATCAAGTTTGTTTTTTTTTTTTTATAAAACTTATAATATTTAATAGTTTATCATTCTTATTAATAATAATTCCGGGTGCGTTTATGACAAACGGGTGACATAAATGTTTGATCTCTCAAAAAGACCGACGATATGGTGAGATTTTGGCGTGTCACGGTCGTAGCGTAGATGGTGGAGTGACGGCCTGGTTTAGAAGACCTCGTCTCGTCAGAGGTACCGCTTGAGAAGTGGGTGAGACCGGAGGAAGATGGATGCCCAGCTTACAGCAGGGAAAACAGGTCAAGCACTCGTAATGCGCATGAACTTTTGAACTGAACAAAAGCAGCTCCATTGTCCTGATACTCAGCTCCTGAACTTCTCTAGAAGACCCATTTCTCAAAAGTCACTCTGATTTATTTATAACTATGTTCTCATATTCTTTAGTTTTCTCGCTCTCCGGAAATAACGCTTGGGATTTTTATAAGAAAGCTTGATTAAAGGTGGTATATACTGTATGTTAACATTTTTGTCTCGGTGTACACACACACACACACACACACACACACACATGAACAGTAGATATTGCTATCAGTCAAATGAGGCAACGTTTTATCACGGTCCAATCAGAAGAAGCCGTATCTCTAGGTATCGTCCAATCACAGTCCTTGTCAGGCAGTGCCGCGATTGGTCGTTGTTTTTTTCTGTGTTTTCGTGCGTCACTCGTGTTGCCCGCCGAATGACCTCGCAAACCGCGTCTCCGTCTAGCACAACGAATAAGCAAGCTAGGCCTGGATTAGCAACAAAAAAGATGGCGGCACCGTACCTTTTTTTTTTTTTTTTTTCCTTCGAGTTCCTATTTCAGTAAAAGACGACGCTGCTGTTCTGCTCTCGGCTCACATCCTGGAACAAGAGTCCTTGCTGTTAGTGCAAAGTAGCAAAGTACTATTCAAACCACAGATGCCTTCATTTCTTGCTGACCTAAATTTGTGTGACATCTGCTTCGAACGTCTGTGCCGTGTTTCAAAACACCACTAAGACCGCAAATTCCTGCTGGGAGGAAAAGTTGCACAACCTGCAGCACACCTTAACATGAGTCTGTTTCTCCTAAGAGTATGACTGAGAATGAGTCGTGTGTGTGTGTGTGTGTGTGTGTGTGTGTGTGTGTGTGTGTGTGTGTGTGTGTGTGTGTGTGTGTGTGTGTGTGTGTGGGGCGGGGGTCTCGGGCTCATAATATCGGATTGCACAGCCGGCCCAGCCAAATGTGAATTTTATACTCTAGTGAGCACAGCCTCTAGCTTTCATTAGCTCACATTCTCCTCAGCAATGCAAACGTCCTGTCGATGTGTGTCTGCCTGTACGCCCTCCCCGCCCCAGATACAGTACACACACACACACACACACACACACACACACACACACACACACACACTCTCCCTAAAGTGCTCGGCCTGGAGAGATGGTCAGCACTAACTCCATCTCACCGTATGGTTCACCCGCATTACTGCGTTCTGCCCGTTTCGGGGCTCAATTAAATTTCCCGCTAATTTCCCGCGTACCATAAATGTGGTAAAAGTCAATTATTTGACTGATTCTGACTCTGTCAGCCACGTCGCATTGAAACCTTTCATTTCTCACGGCAGATCCTTTAACCTAATTTACAGCCTCGGAACGTGTGCAGGCTTTTAGCCAGTAAGCAGCATCACTAGCGCTCGAGTTACTAGCCACGGGTTGTTTACGCTGCCGCGTTAGATCCGAGAATCTTTATAGCGGCTCATGATCACCGTTACAGAAATTTGGGTGACGATCAAACATTTCTAAGCCTGGTTTAAGAAGGAAAAAAATAAATAAATAAATCTCCAGTCTTGACTAATCAACTCATTAAGCGCTCAAGGCCATATCATTAATGACGTTACAAAGACCGCTTTGTCAGGACTGAAAGGAGCTTACACTGGATTACTCCTGTACCAGGGTGAGCTTTTCTTCCTCACATTCTTACTTGTATTTTAATCATTGTCCTGGTATCTCCAATCTCTGGTCCTCAATCACCATCTAGTGAGTGGCAACAAGGAGAACAAATTGAAAAAACACATGTGCGTAAACCACATACTTAACTTTAAAAAATAAAAAAAAGGGAAGAAAGAGAAAAGAAAAGAAAAGAAAAGAGGGCGACAGGATACGAGAATCGTTTCTGTCAGAGCGTCCCAAGAGAGAAGAAAGTAAATGCTGGATCTGTCTCTTACTATTAGAGCAGGCAGTACTTCTCAACCTAGCTTCCTTTTCTCTCCCGATACGTCTAGACTAACAGAAGAAACTTTTTTTTTTAACTAATTCTCCCTTCTCCTTTCCTCCAATCACCAAATTTATTTTTTGTCTCCTAAGGACGATCGTCTGATTAAAGCGGACTCGTCTTTGGTCCGCAGAATAAACCCGGGGTCTTGCTCCGATGGTCGTCTACTCAAACGGTAATGACTGCGATATCTAATGTACGTCTGTCTTCTCTTCTTCGATGCCGTCTGTCTTAACTTAAAGGCCGTACGTGAGGAGACGCGCAAAAAAAAACATCGGCATGTCCATCTATGTGCAGTTCTTCTCTCTCGGGTTCATTCAGAGTGCACTGCTCGGGGTATAAACACTAGCTAAAACAGACATGGCTTCAGGTGACTTCAGGTCATCTCTGTCATTCTACCGAAAGCCTAATGCGTGTAACCGAAGTGGACGTTCTGACGTTCCTTCTTTCCTTCATGACTCTTGTCACTTCCCTTCTCACTACATTCACAATCTGCTAGATCAGGGGTATTCAATTAAAATTCCAAGAAGTCCAGTTACTAAAATTTCCTCCCAGCAAAGGTCCGAATCTTATATCGTCACTTAAAATAGTGTACCCTCATGTTAATAATAACACACACATTTCTATATAATTTATTGTTAAATTTCAAGTGTTTTCAGTCTGAACTTGTCTGGCACTTGAACGGAAAACAACACTGTAGGTGTCTTTACTACGTGTCAATTAACAGACAACAGACACTGAATTTCTTCTGAATAAAATAAAATAAATAAAAAGTACAAATACGGCTTTGTGCAGCCGGAACTTAGGGCCTAGATTTCAAGTAAAGTAAAACATTCGGAATCTTTTGAATAAAATAAAAGTGCTTTTAATCTTTAAGAAAAAAAAATAAACAGAAGACTTTTGAGCTGCCCAATTTTTTTAACATTAACATTGAATCTTAATTGTCCTGCTAGTGTAATTAGGTACATTACTGCCACCTTCTGGTCTGGAGTATGGAACAGAAACGATCCGTTTTTGGCTCGGCTTTTGATGACGCTCCTGTCGTGATAACTAGGTTAACTGCGCATGAACGAAAGATTTATCTTTTTATTAATATCAAAGGGCTTATATTAATCTTATAATATTAGTTTATAATAAGGAGATGCTTAATATGATAATATTAGAATTTTAACGGGTCCGGGCAGACCCGTCACTCATTCGGATCCGGACCGCGGTCCACCATTTGGTGATGCCCGTGCTAGAATGTTGGTCTGCGAGATCAAACAGACGAATGATGACCCCCATGGACTACATTAAAGAGGGAGGGGAAGAAGAAGTAGAGCTTTGTAATGACATCATGATACTGCGGGTTACTTTTCTAGGACTATTTGTTTCACCGATTCATCTCTAAATCACGTGACCCGTGTTAATTCACTCCAGACATTTAACGCAGATTGAAAAGTTTCATGTCTTGAAACAGCAAACCATTTATAACATTCAAAAACTGACCGGAAAAAGCATCGCGTTCGTATGTTTCGTTGAGATCTGTGCACGTTAAAAAAAAATAAAGAAATAAAAAAATATATATATATTTTTAATTCTTTTTAATAAGTAAAATATAGAAATATATAAGTAGCACAAATTACACAAAATGTAGTTCAATTGTTGAAATTAAATGATTAAAAAATACACAGTCTTTAAGAATGAAGTGCTGTAGTATAAGAGATCATCATCATCTTCATCATCATCATCATCATCATCATCATCATCGGGGCTTCACGTTAGACCATAACGGCATGTTCTTCTCTGTATTGTTCTGTAATTATAACGATTTTCCTTATATATCTTGATACATATTATTACTAGTAATTTCGATGTCAATACATTGTTAAATCTTCAGTTTTCTCTTCACTCTTTTATTTTTTTATACTTATTTCTTTTCACACCACATTTCTCCAGTGTGCATTAATAGTCTGTGACTCTGAAGCTCAGCTGTTGGGCTTCCCAGTGTCCCAGGGGTCCTCACACCACTTACTCATGTTACCATCTACTTAAACACACTCCCTTTCCTCCTCCTCCTCCTCCTCTTCTTCCTCCTCCTCTCTCAGGCACTTGTCCTTTCTTGAAGCTTCGGTGTTTCCTGCATCTGGGATATGTGTGGTGTAGTGAGCCCATCCAATTAAAAAAGGGTTTGTGATGCGACCGGCTAAGGGTACAAAGAAGGTGGACGGAGGGACGACGTTAACAACGTCCTGCTGCTTGACATTTCACTTGGATTAATTTAGAGGCACTTTAAATAAATAATTAAACCTTCTCCTGGCTTTTAAGATCTACTAACTAGTTGCTTTCATTCAGATGCTCGTGTAGTGGTTTTAATTTGTATATTTGTGTGTGTGTGTGTGTGTGTGTGTGTGTGTGTGTGTGTGTGTGTGTGTGTGTGTGTGTGTGTGAGAGAGAGAGAGAGAGAGAGAGAGAGAGAGAGAAATGAATGGCTTGATTAATTCTGAACAACTACTTTAGTTTAAAGGTAAATTGTGTCACTGTTTAAAATGATGCTTTTAAATGAGTTCTAAAAAAAAAGAGTAATAAAATGTGGCGGGAAATGCATTTCCATCACTTGTATAATTTATCCTCTACCTCAACCCAGAAACGTCACCAAACCTGGGCGAGGATTATAAAATATTAACACAACATGCAGAGATTCTGAATACATTTAAATGAAAGTTAAGCCATAATCCTACGCAGGTTCTCTCTCTTTACACGAGAGAACGCGAGAGTGTTGTCTGACACATCTACGGTATCAAACCTGTCCATGTGAAGTCACATTAACGCTAATGTTTTTGTGTGGAAGTCAGTCTGGGTTTAGAGAAGCTGAGTGCTTCACCGTCGGTATAATGAGAGTCGGAGCGATCGTATATAACATCTTTACAGCACACTCTGGAGATACAGCACAATAAAACTCCCCAGTCCAGGCCTTTTAGCTGAACATAATGTGCTTGGCTTGTGGTCTGTGCATTTTATACTAATATCAGTTCATGGGGTGGAGCTGGGATTAGCTACTCACTTGATGTTGGCAGAAGGTCCTGAAGAAACTGCAGCACTGCAGAACAACTCCTGGAGATCTGATGAACGATCGATTTATACGAAATCGAACAAAATCCAATCCTGTGTATTTAAATTTCTGTCGATTTATAGTCATGAGATGTGTTTGGACATACAGTACGCAACCCCCTGGGTATTAATCTATTATTTATTTACCTCAGTGAGTTTATTCTCATAATATAGCGATGTCACTGCTACTAAATTAAAACTACTGCCACAAGTACAAATAAATTAGCATGAATAATTTAATAACTCATATTTTTTTCAAATAAACTTGTTTAATAGAACGGATGCTGTAAATATCCAAAACCCACAACACACAGATGAAGAAGAAATAAAAACTGTCAGTAAAATGGTCAGAAAATGATTAGCTGTAGTTAGAAATACAGTAAAAATGGTTTGTAAATAATAAAATGTATAATAATAATAATAATAATAATAATAATAATAATAATAATAATAATAATAATAATAATAGATTATTATTGTTGTTGTTGTTATTATTATTATATAAATTCGATTATTATTCGATTATCTATTATTATATAATTATAATTAATATAATTTATATTATTATATAAATTCTATATCATAAGAAACACTTGCAAAATTCGACATAACAACAATAATAATAATAATAATAACAGTAATAATAATAATTATTACTGTTATTATTATTATTATTGTTATTATTATTATGTAGAATTTTGCAAGTGTTTCTTATGATATAGAATTAATATAATATAGAATAATTTCTAATAATTTTTAATATAAACATATTATTTTAGGAACATTTATTTTCCTTGCTCATTAATGTAACTATCCAATCAGCCAATCACACGTCAGCAGCATAACACCTATAATATCTTGCAGGTACATGGACGAGAGCTTCAGTTAATGTTCATAAACAATATCAGACTGGGGGAGAGAAAGAAAAGAAAAAGAATGTCCGGAATTGTTTAAGCTGACAGAAAGACTTAATAATAACCACATTTTTCTGCTGACTTCGATTAAAAACGATGATTATTTGACATTTTCGTCGCACATATGTTGTCATAGACAATAAATAGTTCCATTACCTGTATGTTCTGAGTAAACCCTAACGCCGTGTGTGCGGCAGCGGCTCACGAGAGAGCCGAATTGTAGGTCAGTGTGTTGTCACAGTATATTTGTCAAACAGCTTTCTGCCTGAACTGTGCCGCAGTAAGGGTTATCCAGCAGCTGGAGGAAAGGGGCAAAGAGACGGCACACGAAGCTTCACGGGTAGGAAAAAAATGAAAGTCACGAATAGAGAGACTGTGTATGAGGTGGGGGGTGATGACCAAAGTGTTGGCGAAAGCTTGATGTCGTGCCGAGCCCTCTGGAAGACGACCTCTTAGAACTATGGGTGTTGGAGCGGAAGAGACAGCTTCGCATTATGACACCGAATCTGTGCCACAATGAGACTTTAGTTTGTGATGAAACATTTTACAGCAACATACAGAGCCACGATGACCACGCATGTCGAATTTATTAGTGCCTTGAATGCTTGAATGTCGGTGAAGCTATAATATATATAAATATCGGTGGTGACGCAGCATCTTACAGGCGACAGATGGGAAAAGGAGTTTGTTGTGAAGGACACTGTGATGCTTAAACATGATGAATCCAAGCAGAAGTGACAGGTCCCAGAGTACCTTGTGTGTGTGTGTGTGTGTGTGTGTGTGTGTGTGTGTGTGTGTGTGTGTGTGTGTGTGTGTGTGTGTCACCTCTTTCTTCTGTAATGTTTGTTCCATCAGCTGTGACTTTTTGATTCTGTGTTTGCATCTCATGAGTCTCACTGGCACAGGTACACGACAGCTAAATCACAAACTTGGACCAAAGTCAGATATGAGTCAGCTGGAGGCAGTCGGGCAGACTTGCGCACGATGGGAGATGGGGTTCCTCTGAATGTTCTTGGAAAGTAGGACAAGACTTCTTTCTTCTTCTTGTCATGTCTAAGTATAAGATAAACATCATACACGATTCTACAGCACATATAGAACTATCCTCTTGTCATTTTTTATTGGATTAGGTGTCACACTACGTAGATCACGTTTGGATGCAGGTGAAGATTTTGTAGATCTGATTTAGAACATTACAATAGTGTTAAGTGCCACAAGGACGGATCAGAGCGGGTAATTGCCACAGGCGACATGGAACCGTCCTTGACGAGCTTTGTTCCTATAGCCGACTTTTATCTTTACCTCCGAGTCAATAATTAGCTTTCCTGACAGATATACAAGTGGTGTTTTACCTCCTCAGGCGAATGTACATCAATGGTGGCTTTATCTCAGTATTGCCACAGCGCCTGCTAGGCATGTCCTGGGCTTGCATGCAAGATTTCCTTTTCCATTGCATTAAAATAACATGCTGCCTTTTCATGGCAGTGAACAACATTCCCAAGATTCCATTTAAAGGAACATTTTAGCAAAAGATATATATATATATATGATTAACACAATCGACTCACACCCCCAGGTTTGGGGTTCGATTCCTTGTGTGTGTGGAGTTTGCATGTTCTCCCCGTGCCTCTGGGGTTTCCTCCGGGTACTCCGGTTTCCTCCCCCGGTCCAAAGACATGCATGGTAGGTTGATTAGTATCTCTGGAAAATTGTCCGTCGTGTGTGAGTGTGTGTGTGTGTGAGTGAATGAGATTGTGTGTGTGCCCTGTGATGGGTTGGCACTCCGTCCAGGGTGTATCCTGCCTCGATGCCCGATGACGCCTGAGATAGGCACAGACTCCCCGTGACCCGAGGTAGTTCGGATAAGCGGTAGAAAATGAAAGAATATATATATATATATACGTATTTTTTTTCTTAGTAAAGCAGGAAGGACATGCATGTGAAATTTCATTCGAATTCAATTTTAATCCAGATGATACATGTTTGAAGTCTAAGGATTCAAAAAATATGCCTGTAAATTCATTCCCAAATGTTTATATACTCGCTTCAGACTGTATTTTTAAGCTTTGCAATTTCATACCAACCTCTTTGAAGTCTGTAACATCTGAAAATATTCTATGGAAATGTAAATCTCGGTCGATCACGGGCATCTTTCACATTTCTCATTAACTCCTAAGTGCAATTTTTTAAAACTAATTTAAAATCATTATGCTTTTGGGAGAATAATAAAAAAAATCCAAAATGGATATTTACATAAAAATATCTGCTGAAAGATCATAGTGAGCGAATGTATTCGGACACCTGACCGTCATACGCGGATGCCGTTCTAGCCGTAAAAAGTCGCCTCAAAATTGGAAGAACACAATAGTTCAGGTCTTTTTGTTCTGTAGCATTACATTTTCCCTTCACTAGAACCAAACTCCATGAAGACATGGCTTGCCAAGTAAGGAGTGGATGAACTCCAGATCACTGACCTCAACCGAACACCTTTGGGCTAAATTGGAACGCATCCTGCACAACAGACCCTCTCTCCTAACATCAGTGCCTGACCTTACTAATGCTCTTGAGGCTGAATGAACACAAATCCCTACAGCCACATTCCAAAATGGAGTGAAAAACCTTCCCAGACAAGTGGAGCTTATTATAAAAGCAAAAAAAAGGGATTAAATCTGGAATAAAAATGTTCAACAATAGTCTAGTGCTAACAAAGTTTTAGTGCTGCGGTATTGTGTTGCAGTATCAGTGAATAAAATATAGTTAAATTAAATTAAATATTTTCTTGTCCAAAAAAAAAAACTGAATAAAATTTTAAAAATAATAAAATAATTTTTAGTATTTAAAAAAATTTGTTTTTGAAAATGAAAATTTCTTTCTGACAATTTTTTTAAAATTAATAAATGACCATTTTATGGCAATAAATTTTACAGTTATAAAGTTAACGCTAAACAGTTTTTATTTAATTTCAAAACATTGTGTTAGAAATTTACATGGAAGTGTCTCAGCTTTAGAGTGCAGTTTATCTTTCAGAGATCTGGAGACTACGAGTCTGTTAGATTGTTGAATACGATAAAAAATGATATCAGGCTTTCAAGACTGCGGCCCGATAACTATTACAGTGATCCCTGGTTTATCGCGGTTAATGGGGACCGGAACCCCTCGCGATAGGTGAAAATCTGCAAAATAGGATTGGCCATAAGTTTGACCTTTTCACTGATGGTCATCATCTTCCTCTTCTTCGTGGGCTCGCTAGAGGAATCTTTCGCAGGGGCACGGTGCTTAGGAGGCATCGTAAGGGCTTAAGGAAAAGTTAATTTCAAACTCAATACGCGAGAACCAGTTGACAGCATGAACGAGAGTGGCGAGATACGACAAAGGAAGAAGCTGGGAGAGGATGCGATGATGCGCAGCCAATCAGCTCAGATCTCGCGCCGGGAACCAATCATGTGCCTTGTCTGAGTGCCCGTGGGTATGTACAAAGCCTCTGAGAGAGTTTCTCTCTTGGTCTGGCATCCTGGGTAGCCGTTTTTATTTTTATTAATAAACAATATAATATAATATAATATAATATAATATAATATAATATAATATAATATAATATAATATAATATAATATAATATAATAATATAATAATATAATAAAAAACATATGTGGTGAAGGTTAAGTCTTTATTTATAGATTGTAGTAATAGCTTGTCCTAAACCACAGTGACATGTCGGAGTGTGTGACAACTAAAGGACCACATTAGGTACAAGGCAAGTGTTTGAAATCTTGGATGAGACAGACATCCATTACGATCCTGTAGCTCAGCTTTGAGTTAACATTTTAATTAGTGTTCAACACAAAGCCCGGTCTGTTCAGGTGAAGTAAATGAGTTAACAAGCACGAGCTGCTAATTACAGACAACATTACACTCAATATTGGGTCAAATTAATAAACATGACATGACATGTTTGAAAATGAAAATTAGCACGTCTCCCTAAAAGGCTAAGGAAATATAAATCACGCTCGTCCGTAAAGCCGGAAGTGGACTGAAAACGCTAAACGTTAATGGTTAATGTTAATTAATGTCAGTAAAATAAAATCTAACAAGATCTACATAGTATTTGAGTATTTAGCACACTGGAAAGAACTGGATCATGTTTTCCTTTTATGATTGACTCGAAGGAAAGGTTTGGTCTTGATTTAAAATTGGAACTGACAATAAATTTGCATTAAAATAAATAATAATAAAAAAAATGAATATGAAATTTAATCTCCTCTACTAATACCCACGAAATGTGACTAAATAAGATGGGTGATGTCACCGTTAATGTTAAGTCCAATAACAGTAATATCGGAAGTTTATTTTAGTTGTCAGTTAAATGACTTTCACCTATGAAATCACTGCGGATTAGTGGAACGATGGGGTAAGAACTCGTATCCTGCTTTTATTTCCAACCACAAACAAAATAAACAATTAAACATAGCTCTTTGATATATTTGCCTATTTAATCAAAGACCTTCCGTCAGTTTTCCGCTCGATCGGTTCTTACTCTTACTGTAGTGACTACAGAATGAATCAGTGTTCACATTTTCCCAGCTTCACTGATCATAGTTTCCATTTTCCATCCATAGGTGGTTCCAAGAAAAACATTTAACGAACAGATCTTTTTATAGTACACACGACATCGCCGGAGACCGTACTGTAGAACTGCGTGTACACCCACAGACATGCAAAAATCCCTGCTTTTATTTCAGAGTCACATCTTGCATGGCCAAAATGACTTAAAATTATATTGTACATAAAAGTCAAATCAAAATTGGAGCAATTTAACCTACATTTGTATATTTTTAATAGCTTTGGGGGGGGGCATGGTGGCTTAGTGGTTAGCACGTTCGTCTCACACCTGAGACGTTTGGATAAAAAAGCGGTAGAAAATGAGTGAGAGTGAGAGAGTAATAGCTTTGGACTAAACACACCTACTGGAGGCAGGAATTACTCACTATAACTCCCTAACTAAAGGAATGTATACTTATGAATGAAATGAGGTCTTTTTAGCTGATGGTTGAGAATTTCCTGATTAATTACTGATTACTTAATGAATAGCGATCATAAGATTTCATCCACCAACAAAAGGTTAAAATTTGATGCTAAAATCATCTCTAGGTGAAATCTGAGGTGTTTATGTACTGTAGCTAAAGTATTAGCCTTAGCAGCTAATTTTCTGCTAAGGTCTTCTCAGAAGTTCATCAAAATGTATTTGCAGTTCATGGTTGTCTAGCCCATTTATGAGATAAGACTGATTGTGGTCAATCCTTTCCTTTTTCCTTCCCATTTGCCAAAACCAGAATGTAAATCCAATCAGGCATTTTGCTGCTATGATGGATGGAGAGTCAGTTGATCGCCTCAGATACGTCTAGTGCCTGTTAAAAGCTTGTGGGATTGATTGGCTCTGTTGTGCAAGACTGAGAAGATTAAATTGAGATAATAGGATAGGGTCATTAAAACCCATGCAGGAGAAATGGAACGAGAGAAAAAAAAAAAACAAGTTTGATTTAACGAGGCTCGGCCTCTCGTGAATTGCGGTAATGGCTGCAATGTTGATCTTTCATTACCATCTATTTATCCGTTTGTTTATCCGCTTTGTGCGGCAGGCTACTTGGCATAAATGTCATTTGAATTTAATCAGAGTATGAGTCATTTCGCTGTCCAGGCAAAGAGAATAAAGAGAGTAGTGTGTGTCAATTGTATGGCGTTCTACTGTATATAATTGTCAGTGTGATTTTAAAGTCAGGCGATATGATGATATTCAAACCTGTACAATTTACACTTTTCAGTACATACAGTAGTCACAGAGCTTTACTGTCAATGGCGTTCGATACCACGGCTGCTTTGACGTTAGAATAACATCATAATAAAGATGTCACCTCTGAGGTAATTTGGGGTAAATACACATACATCTTTAGTTTCCTTATTTGTGTTCAGGGGCATCGTCATGCTGGAACAGGTAACGATGGTGAAGGTAAAGTGTCCAAATATTTCTTTTGCTCACTCACTATATATTAAAACCATGTTTCCAAGTGTCTAATTAAATGGCTGCACATACTCTATACCTCAACCTTAACTTTAATTATAGGACCGAGAAGAAAATTTTTTGACCAAGTTCACACTAAAGCCCTATTCGGACGGGATTAGTTTTACGTGGGGACATGGAGTAATGCGATTTTACCTCAGGACGTCTGTAATATTAATTGGCCAATTCGCACAGGACAAGACGTCTCAGTAAAACTAGCAGAAGTGGGAGGGGTAACTCTCTTTACGCACCACAGTAACCTACTTGTCGTCATGTGCGTATGACGTTGCTTCCTGTTATCACGTGCGCAAACAGACAACATGGCGCCAACAAGAAAAACGCAAAACTGTAGCAGGGAGGAAACGCTGTGTTTAATCTCGGTTTGGGGAGAACGTCGGTTTTAGAGGCAGTTTGAGACCTTGGTGCATAATGACACTATTTGGGAACAGAGTTGGCCCACAACCTACAACGCGACCGAATGCTTCTTCAAGCGCCTCCATGCTTGCAAAACATGTCAAAAACTACTTTTAAACAGGAAATGACGGAATTTTACCGTATCTATTTACAGCGGGTCTATTCGGACGGGATTAGTATTACCTGAGGTAATTTTTCCGGACCTTTTTACAGAAGGTAAAAGTCGGCGTAATCTTTACTGACATTAGCCCTATTCGGACGGGATTAGTTCTACGTGGGGACGTGGGGGGTAAAGTAATTATTACCAGAGCTTCTCTGTGATTTTAGTCCCATCCGAATGCGCCATCTCGGTAATCATTACGGACAATGTCAGTAAAGATTACGGCGACTTTTACCTTCTGTAAAAAGGTCCGGAAAAATGACCTCAGGTAATACTGATCCCATCCGAATAGACCCGCTGTAAATATGTACGGTAAAATTCCGTCATTTCCTGTTTAAAGATAGTTTTTGGCGCGTTTTTCAAGCATGGAGGCGCCATGTTGTCTGTTTGCGCATGTGATAACAGGAAGCGACGTCATACGCACATGACGACAAGGAGGTTACTGTGGTGCGTAAAGCGAGTTACCCCTCACACTTCTGCTAGTTTTACTGAGACGTCTTTTCCCGTGCGAATTGGCCAATTAATATTACAGACGTCCTGAGGTAAAATTGCATTACTCCACGTCCCCACGTAAAACTAATCCCGTCCGAATAGTGCTATTGTCCGTAATGATTACCGAGATGGCACATTCGGACGGGACTAAAATCACCGAGAAGCTCTGGTAATAATTACTTTACCCCCACGTCCCCACGTAGAACTAATCCCGTACGAACACTAAAGTTCACGCCAAAACAGAACTTGAACCCTAATTCTGAGGGTTAGATACAAGAAGTCCAGTTTCCATCCTTCTATCCATCTTATCATCATTCTACGTAAACATAGGCTTTTTTTCTGTGTGCGTTTGTGTTTGTGTGTTAAAGTAAATGTAAGAATTGCAGCTAATTCACGATTACATTCTCCTGCACAATAACTCTCTCTCTTTCTCTCTCTCTCTCTCTCTCTCTCTCTCTCTCTCTCTCTCTCTCTCTCTCTCTCTCTCTCTCTGTTGACCTTGTACTTTATTAGCTTGATGCAGTGTGCAAACAAATGGCTTCCCAGCTTTAGATCACCTCATTATGAGTGTCTGCCTGTGTCAGGTCAACACCACTCTGATGGATCTGAGAGTCAATACTGAAGAGGCTCTATGACAATTGTCATTACATCATCACATCATTCCATCGTTCCACATCTCCCAGCAATATAACATAGGAAATGAAGCTGTATACACCCACATTCATGTGTCAGAACTTTAAGATCGATGCAATAAAATGAAATGAAATGAATAAATGATTTCTGATTATTAGTATAATAATTCTTAATAAATAATCAGAATCCACATTTACACTGGCTGATATTTCCAGAATTCTGCTATTTAAAATAAACTCATTCACAACAACAAAATTACATGAGAGTCAGAGGCTACAACGCTGTGCAATTTCATAACTGATTAATAATGGAAATTATATTATTTGCAATTATGGCACATTTTTATGCAAAACAAAAATTTGCTATATTATGAATATTTCACAGACAGTGGGAAGTGTGTGTGTGTGTGTGTGTGTGTGTGTGTGTGTGTGTGTGTGTGTGTGTGTGTGTGTGTGTGTGTGTGTGATTTTGTCCATAATCCAAAACCAGTTAAATTGCAAATAATCTTAGTCAATATAAACATTATTTCCCATATTTGTTTTTTTATATTCAAATTCATTCATATTCATATTTTAATTGAAAAAGAAGCTCAAATTGTGATTGCGATCTAAGTAGGTGAATGTTTATTTTTATTTATGTAAGACACGACTTGTATATCTGAGATTTTTCGAATGTCTCTGCGCTTCACCAGTAGATATACAGTAATGGGTAATTGCATCAGCTTCACCAATCACAAAGCTGGTCTCTTTTTTGGAGACATTATTCAGTGGTGGTATTTTGTGTATTACAAATAATGTATTAACTTAGTTTTATTTTTGAAAGTAGTTCTCAGAAACGGGGGACACGGTGGCTTAGTGGTTAGCACGTTTGCCTCACACCTCCAGGGTTGGGGGTTCGATTCCCGCCTCCGCCTTGTGTGTGTGGAGTTTGCATGTTCTCCCCGTGCCTCGGGGGTTTCCTCCGGGTACTCCGGTTTCCTCCCCCGGTCCAAAGACATGCATGGTAGGTTGATTGGTGAATTAGAGTGTGTGTGTGCCCTGTGATGGGTTGGCACTCCGTCCAGGGTGTATCCTGCCTCGATGCCCGATGACGCCTGAGATAGGCACAGGCTCCCCGTGACCCGAGAAGTTCGGATAAGCGGTAGAAAATGAATGAATGAGTGAATGAGTTCTCAGAAACTAATAAAACATCATCATGATTTGTTAAGACATCCAGCATTAGTGTGTAACTTGGAATCCTCTTGTGTACACGTGGCTTTCTTCTGAGTTTTCTTCCCAATTCTCAAAAACTTACATACCGTACACATGTGACTTTTATGACCTGGAACACACTCGCTACACACTTTGGCACCGATCGTGATCTCGTGTCACTTAAATGCTTCTCACATGGAAAGAACAACAGCTTAAAACTGACATCCTTGGTTAAGAATAACAGGCTTGTATCTTTATTGATTCCACTAGGACCCTTAATGATATCTAATCCTCCTGATCTCTCTGTAGTCACGGCAGAATAATCCTACTTAAAAATAAATAAATAAATAAATAAAAGGACCTGCTTGATTAGTGGTGAACTAATGAGAAGAAAGCAAGCCAGCAACTTTTGCCAGATATGGGCATTTTCTCAATGTCACCTGCCACATTAAGGGTGCATATTGCACAGTTCAGGACAAAAGACAACGAGAAGTAGGAGGAAGAGGCACATTCGATTGCTGGCAAGGCGACAGGAGACATCTGGAGAAATTAATGAGGTCAAATCAGCACAGGGTTTGACAATATTTCTTGCAGCAGGTGGAGGGAAGCCGTCGCTGACCACATCTCCGAGTGCATGACATTTACCTAATTAACTCATGGCTGCTTTGAACATGCCCTTGAAAATGGCCGAGCGATACTGACCACTCAGGGTCTTTGGTTTGGGCTTCGTTAGAGGAAATGTCATTTTCTATGCTAACGCAGTGTCTGTTTTATGGCATGGATACATGTTTTCCTGTGCACATACATGTCGGGGTGGGGGGTGGGAGGTGTTGGTGGTCAAGTCTAGGGCTGTGATGGATTGTTGATTTCATGCCAATCTTTAGACTCATCAATCCAACATGTAATGAATCGTCTGATCATGTGGCGCCATAATCGTGCTGGATCCTTGGATGTGACCAGGTCCATGCATGTTGCCTTGGCATTATTACTAGTCATCAGTTATACGTATCTGTGGGTCTCTCTACTCACTGGTAATTCTATTCAATTTTACTCTTAAACGTTTATTTTATTTGTATGGCATTTTTAACAATACACATCATATAGAGTAAGATGCTTAATGAGCTAAACAGAGGTCTGGATTTAGCAGACCTATCTATACATGGGACAAATGTGTCTAGTATCATCAACACTGAAGTACGAGAGAGGAGCGACATCGAGAGCAGGGTGGTGGTGTGATGTTCTGAGTGGAGCAGGGTGGTGGAGAGATGTTCTCAGTGGAGCAGGGTGGTGGTGTTATGTTCTGAGTAGAGCAGTGTGGTGGACTGATGTTCTGAATGGAGCAGGGTGGTGGAGTGATGTTCTCAGTGGAGCAGGGTGGTGGTGTGATGTTCTGAATGGAGCAGGGTTGTGGTGTGATGTTCTGAGTGGAGCAGGGTGATGGTTAGATGTTCTGAGTAGAGCACGGTGGTGGTGTGATGTTCTCAGTGGAGCAGGGTGGTGGAGTGATGTTCTCAGTGGAGCGGGGTGGTAGAGTGATGTTCTCAGTGGAGAAGGGTGGTGGAGTGATGTTCTCAGTGGAGCGGGGTGGTGGAGTGATGTTCTCAGTGGAGCAGGGTGATGGAGTGATGTTCTGAATTGAGCAGGGTGGTGGTGTGATGTTCTCAGTGGAGCGGGGTGGTGGAGTGATGTTCTCAGTGGAGCAGGGTGATGGAGTGATGTTCTCAGTGGAGCAGGGTGGTGGTGTGATGTTCTGAGTGGAGCCAGGGTGGTCAAATGATATGAGCAAACTCTTCAGTGGAGCGCAAAATACTACTCTTTATCATAAATAGTAAATTCTCAATATTCTGATATCCATTTCTATGTCTTCTCTTTAGGACCATAGAAGCAACAGTCAGTTTGTGGGCCCCTTCACAAATATCCCCATGTGTCATTTCTCTTAGCTCCAACCAGCAGGTACCTACGTATAGTGCTGCCTGGTCCATGTGTTATTTCTGTTACCTGTTTTCTAGGAGAGACTTCAGTCAACAAAGCCAGGTTTGAGAGGCATCCTGTAAAGTGGACCCCTGGATTTGATTGCTGTTGACAGCAAGACATCAGTGGAAATGATACCCTGTTAAAGTGACTGATGAAAACGAGACCCTGTGTTTAATCTTTCTGTTTTTAAAACAGAGAACCGGGTTCTGACGGTGGCATTTTATCGACAGTATTTTGCCGCACCCTGTACTGTAGCTTTGGGTAGGAAAATGATTAGAAAGGGACGAGAAAGATGGGACCTTTTATAGGCTACCGGTATGAGATGATGACTTTGCTATTGGTACTCAGCAAATCAACAACAACAACAACAACAAAAATGCACAAAAAAATCTGCTCAACTTCTACCATTGTGATACGAAATGAACATTTGCAGCCCTGACGTGAGTGTAGCAGTGCAGCCGGGGGGGTGTGACATTCAAAAACTGCTGGCACCGTGGCATTTTTCAACCTATTTTAGTCCCAAAAATACACTACTGCCTGGCAAGTCACCCCTCCTTCGGCTTTTCGTAAAAATCCAGTGACAAAATGTTATTTTCCTGCCTTCAGGTGACACTTTATTTCTTACAGCCTGTTTGTGGATGTTCATTATGCACGACAACTCACTTCAACATACTCACTAAACACAACTGACTGAGTTCTCAGTAACAAATAAGCCAATTACAAGTGTGTCATTATGCATAAAACATTATCGAATTAATTGAATGTTTTTGTATTTTTTTTTTTGTTGTTGTTGTCTGTTTGGTTTATTGACTACAAAACTAATCCTATAAAATCTTTACTAAATTTATCACCATCTTAAAAAGTAGGACTTGGCTGTAATATTATTTCCTTACTGTATGCCGACGACACAGTAACGAGCCCCGCGATATCATACTGTATGAAGGGGAAAAAAAACATATTTGTCTTATTTTAATTAACATTATGTTTTGTTCTTCGTGTCACGACGTCCACCATGAGACAGCCGTGTGTGTGTGTCGTTGTTTTTTCCTGAGCCTTATCTCATAACAGACACAAAATACGCAATGGCTGAAGTTGTACCAGCTGTAATTACACCACAGATCAACAATAATGTCCTCTAATTATAAAGTAAGTGTCTAACACAGTTCTCACTGCTTGTATAACGAGTGTCTTTATTAGCCAGTACATTTGGATAATCTAAAAAGAAATAAATAAATTCAAATAAAAACACTTTGGAAATGGAAACCACACCTCAGCCCCGCCCCAAAACATGCAGCCCCGCCCCAAAATATGCAAAATCAAAAACACTTTTTACAACATTGACATGTGGCATATCAAAACACTCAGCCCAAGGAAGGGAATTGCATCACGGATGATGTCACATGCTCGTCTCCACTTGCCTCCAAATGTTTTGGCACCCTAGCGCTCCACTAGATTTCACAAGTTTTAGTCCAAATCTTTGTCCAGGTGAGTCATTTTTTTAAAGTGACGTGACGTGACATACGGCTAAGTACAGTGACCCATACTTAGAATTTGTTCTCTGCATTTAACCCATCCAAAGTGCACACACACAGCAGTGAACACACACACACCGTGAACACAAACCCGGGGCAGCCATTTATGCCGCGGCGCCCGGGGAGCAGTTGGGGAGTTTGGTGCCTTGCTCAAGGGCACCTCAGTCGTGGCCGGCCCGAGACTCGAACCCACAACCTTTGGGTTACGAGTCAGACTCTCTAACCATTAGGCCACGACTGCCCATTTTATGTCCACTCGCCTCCAAAAAGCACCGGCCTTTGCGAATACATGCCTCACCAAACCCAACATCAAAGTCTGTCACGACGAATCTAGTTATTAGTATTATTTGTTTGAACGTTGGAAGAAAGTCCAAAATTTCTCCAACGTCTCCGCTCTAATTCAAAATAATTTATTATAATAATAAATAATAACTTATTTACTTTCAATTTATTATAGTCGGTCCATCAGGGAGGTGGGAGAAAACTAGAGAACATTGAGGAAACCCACATGGATTTGTGGACGACACACAGAGAAAGTCTGTGACCAGGAAAAATTAGTTACTGAAGCTGAATAAATGAAATGTTCTGTGAGATCTGGAACTAAGAAAACATGCTTTAGTGTTAATTAGCCTCTCTGTCATTCTGTCTCCAATCCTCACAGACCTTCTTTTTTTCCTGCTCACGCTTTTGGATCTCTGTATTAATCTTAAAACTCTAAAACTGAAACCACTCACATTTGTGTCCCCTTCTGAGTTAATGTCTGCATTGACACTGAGTGCTTACATTGTTGTCCTACTTTATGTCAGAATAACTGATGCAGAACCACCCTGACCTCTGTGCAACACACACACACACACACACACACACACACACACACACACACACACACACACACACACACACACACACTCTGTCTCTCTCTCTTCAGGAAAAATTATATGCTTGCTATACACACAAAGAAGGACTCACAGGACTGTGTAGATGAAAAGAACACACAAACACATTTAGATTACGCCCTCTACATAGTTTAAAGTAAATCTAATAGCAAAGTAAATTGTCCGTGGAGAAAAATCAATTTAGAAAATTGCTAGAATTCTTCCAGGCGAGTTTCATAGTCATTAATAGATCAGAGAGAGCAAGAAAGAGGGTGAAACTGAAGGACAGAGAAAATGATGTAATCCTCATATAACATATAGGCGGTCATGTTCGATATTCGGCGACGGTTTCCTTTTCCTAGCTCATATTTCTATTCTATTATATTTAGAGGCTTCATGTTTATATTTATTTCCCTTGCTTTGTCCATTGTCTCGACGTCTTTGTGGTCACTGGAACCGACAGCATGTTCTTTACTGTATGTTCAGAATTCCAATCAGTCCATGGATGGATGGAGGGGTGTAAAATACACCATCGCTAAACTTTTGAGCCGTCGAAATGTCTGGAGTGAACGATTATGCTTCATGGCAGTCTGATGGATGAATCTGGGTTTGGCTTCTACCAAAAGAACACCGTCATCCAAAATCCATGATCTAATCAGTGAAGATGAAGGAAAATCGTCTGTTTTTCAGGGTCCTAGTGTTGATGTTAAGGCTTATAAAGTCATTTTGCTTTCAACTTGGTGGCAGTCATTTGGTACAGTGTTAGAGTGCAGTGTAGCTGCTTGTCAAATCAGGGCCGTCTCTTGGGGTCATTTTCACAATGAATAGTACAAATACACAATATGTTTCAAAATGCTGAAATAACTCTAGTTTTATTAACTGCAGTAGAGACGTCTATGTTTTTTTTGTCCCTAGCTAACTATTTTATATAATTGTTTTTTCTAGTTACATGTCGTCTTACTTCATTTGGCAATATTTGGTGTATTGTAATTCAGACCCTTAGAAAACAAAACAGTATGCATTTAAAGGTGGGGTCTCCGATGTTTGAGAAATGCTTCAGAAAACCGAGTCGGGCCGACTAAACAAAAATCAAAACAAACGCGTAGCCAACGAGCAGAAAGGGGCGTGTCTTGTTGATATGGGCGGAGAGAGTGTTCAGTGCGCGTGTGTGACATCAGCAGAAAGCGGTTTTAACATCGACACGGAGGATAAAAACAAAGAAAGAAAGAGAAGAAAGACTTACGATAAGGACAAGAAGTAGGACGTGTTAATATAGGATCAGCTTTCCAGCGCTGGAGAGAACTGAAGGAGCAGGAAGTTGGCCACATATTCACAGGTTGGAGTTTCCCGAGTCAATAACTCCTGAGCTAAACGCTGTTACTACACAAATAACACCTCTTTTCTATCGTAGTAATGTAGAGAGGCAGCTACAACCGCGTTTTGTGTAGTAACAGCGTTTAGCTCAGGAGTTATCGACTCGGGAAACTCCGACCTGTGAATATGTGGCCGACTTTACTTAAGACGCCGAGGCGCTTTTTTCCTTCTCGATAGGTGAGTAACGTTGGTTTTGCTTTGTTACACAGAACTAATATATGCCTTTGTCCTTTACATCATTATGCTTGTGTGTCATTTTTGCTTGTTTGTTTATCTACAATCGTATTGTTCTTCCCTTCAGCTATGATAAAGACACGTTTCCTTCTGTTAGTCGCCTGGGTTACGTATGTATGTGTGGGCGGAGCTATCGATACAGGGGTGGGACCCATTTGGGTTAGGGGCGTGTTTGTTTTGGTGATTTCAAATGTCAACATTGGCTTTCAAACATCGGAGACCCCACCTTTAAATATTGTTTAGCAAATGGTGTGTGAGGGATAGACCATTTTTCTTGAATCACATTCAGTTGGGAATGTTAGGTATTATTTGACACTAGCTAATAAATATCTCAGCCTTCAATGATAAATATAAATATGTTTACCTAAAAATCCGGACCACTCGCTGTCATGTTTCCAGGCCTTTTTTAAAACGTGCATTTGTGCCGGTGTGTGTTTTTCGAATGTCTCCTTGCCAGCTCGTTACTTTGCCCTTGTGCTACACTGACAGCTCAGTGAAATTTATCAAAGCTTCCTGAGGAACGTGTGAAATGACTTCAAATCAGCGTGACATGTTATTTGTTACTTTGACATTTTGAGCTACGGCACGGATATTAAATCTATCTGCCGTGCACTTTACACACCAACGGGAGCTATTTACGGATTTAGCACCATATCTATGTTGATAACTATTATGGACAATTTTGTGGTCACATATAATTAAAGAGACTCTTAGGCGATTGGACGGTTTTACAATAAGAATTTGCTGTAAACCAAGAAAAGGTAGATATCAGTTTGTCATTAATAGCTATTTGATTACTAGATGGTAGAATAAATACATGTTGTGAGTAGTGAGCGTACATCTAGAGCTAGACATTACAAACCTTCACAGCTTACAGTAAATAGTCTTTTAGCTTGGTCGCAGCTTGGTGTGTTTATCCGAATGCGAGCCAAGATTAGACCTGTCTCTTTCGTTGTCTAATTAAAAGCCCGTTACTGATAATAGTGGCTGGTAGAAACTGTGCTCCAAAAATCTTTTTTTTTTTTTTTTTTTAAAGCTGCCACCAAAACCCATTAAACTAATAAAGATAAAATTCCCATATAGGTGTACAGTATATTTGTGCTGAGAAAAAAAAAAAAAAGTCATTTTCTCCTTCTTCTAAATAAGCAACAACAGTAATTCTTAGTAATTAGAAGCCAGTCGTTAACACAGAGGCTATATCATAATACAGAGTGCTCTATGTGGATTCATGATTAACGAATACAATTACATCTTTAGTTGACACGTGTTATAGTGTATGAGGCACAACGATAATAGACCTCTCAGAATAAAGCGAGGCCAATTTACTTCTATTCAGATAGTCGCTTACCGTCATCACTGTGTAAGACTTCTCGCTGACTCCTGCGGCGTCGATTAATCAGGAAAAAAAGTGTTGGAATTATAAACGTGAGTCGTATAACGGCTTAAATGTGGCCTGACCGAACGCTTTCCTTAACGACGTTGTCGATTAGTGTCATTTGTTTGATAAAAAGATTATGTGTTTATCGATGCACATGGACTTCGTCAACGTCTATAGGCATCGGTTAGAATTTTTACGGTATCGAGCAGAAGGAAAAAAAACGTTAATCAAAGATTATTAGAGTCGATGAATTTATTTCAAAGTCTTTACAAGGGAAACTTGGTCTGGTTCAGACAGGTTACAGACATATTTGAATTGTTAATGATGGGATTTTCAATAGTGTCTAGACCGCTGCCTTTAAATACTGAAGCAGCAGAACTGCTTTTTCTGTCAAATACAGAATAATATAATATAATATACGAACAAAGTGTTTATTTTACCCTTTTTTTAGTGTGTGTGCAAAAGCTACAGTAGACGACAGTCAGAATTCAGAAGAGAAGTCATGAAATTGTAGTGTGTGTGTGTGTGTGTGTGTGTGGAGTTTGCATGTTCTCCCCGTGCCTCGGGGGTTTCCTCCGGGTACTCCGGTTTCCTCCCCCGGTCCAAAGACATGCATGGTAGGTTGATTGGCATCTCTGGAAAATTGTCCGTAGTGTGTGAGTGTGTGTGAGTGAATGAGAGTGTGTGAGTGTGCCCTGTGATGGGTTGGCACTCCGTCCAGGGTGTATCCTGCCTCGATGCCCGATGACGCCTGAGATAGGCACAGGCTCCCCGTGACCCGAGAAGTTCGGATAAGCGGTAGAGAATGAATGAATGAACGAATGAATGAATATAGAATGAAATCCTCTCCATTAAAACTTATTTTTCAGGGCAACCCGACATTTTCCTTTCTTCTTAGCTTCTCAAAATAAATCATTTCATTTCATCAATCATTTAAGTTAAAACTTAAAAACTCTCATTTAACCTCGGAATTAACGTTTATACTCTACAAGAAAAAGCCGTCACACAAGCAACTATTTCTCACCGTGCGTCATTCTCTCAGTGAACTAATCACAGTACAAGTCAATACACTTACTGAGTCAACAGCGTGGAAATATAAAAGACTTATTGTTGGTTTCACAGACAGAACGATCGCTGACACGTTCTCTTATCGTACCTCATTACTGAATCGTGAGTTAATATGATCGTTTTATTCCTGCATCATCTCAGTTCAGTTCAGAGTCGCTTCTGTTTTAAACTCTTTAGCAGACATGGGGACTCGAGTCATATGACTTGACTCGAGTCAGACTTAAGTCGCAAGTTTGAGCCTTGATACTTGCTTAACAAATATTAGAAAAAGACTCGACTCGACTTTGACTTGACATTCGTGACTTGAGACTTGACTCGGACTCGAGTTAAATGACTCAGGGATGGGGGACTCGAGTCATATGACTTGACTCGAGTCAGACTTAAGTCGCAAGTTTGAGCCTTGATACTTGCTTAACAAATATTAGAAAAAGACTCGACTCGACTTTGACTTGACATTCGTGACTTGAGACTCGACTCGGACTTGAGTTAAATGACTCAGAGATGGGGGACTCGACTTGACTCGAGTCAGACTTAAGTCGCAAATTTGAGACTTGCTTGACAAATATTTAAAAAAGACTTGACTTATACTTGACATTCATGACTTGAGACTTGACTCGGACTCGAGTTAAATGACTCAGAGATGGGGGAATCGAATCATATGACTTGACTCGAGTCAGACTTAAGTCGCAAGTTTGAGCCTTGATACTTGCTTAACAAATATAAGAAAAAGACTCGACTCGACTTTGACTTGACATTCGTGACTTGAGACTTGACTCGGACTCAAGTTAAATGACTCAGGGATGGGGGACTCGAGTCATATGACTTGACTCGAGTCAGACTTAAGTCACAAGTTTGAGCCTTGATACTTGCTTAACAAATATTAGAAAAAGACTCGACTCGACTTTGACTTGACATTCGTGACTTGAGACTCGACTTGGACTTGAGTTAAATGACTCAGAGATGGGGGACTCGACTTGACTCGAGTCAGACTTAAGTCGCAAATTTGAGACTTGCTTGACAAATATTTAAAAAAGACTTGACTTATACTTGACATTCATGACTTGAGACTTGACTCGGACTCGAGTTAAATGACTCAGAGATGGGGGAATTGAGTCATATGACTTGACTCGAGTCAGACTTAAGTCGCAAGTTTGAGCCTTGATACTTGCTTAACAAATATTAGAAAAAGACTCGACTTTGACTTGACATTCGTGACTTGAGACTTGACTCAGACTCGAGTTAAATGACTCAGGGATGGGGGACTCGACTTGACTCGAGTCAGACTTAAATCGCAAATTTGAGACTTGCTTGACAAATATTTAAAAAAGACTCGACTCGACTTTGACTTGACATTCATGACTTGAGACTCGACTCGGACTTGAGTTAAATGACTCAGAGATGGGGGACTCGACTTGACTCGAGTCAGACTTAAGTCGCAAATTTGAGACTTGCTTGACAAATATTTAAAAAAGACTTGACTTATACTTGACATTCATGACTTGAGACTTGACTCGGACTCGAGTTAAATGACTCAGAGATGGGGGAATCGAATCATATGACTTGACTCGAGTCAGACTTAAGTCGCAAATTTGAGCCTTGATACTTGCTTAACAAATATAAGAAAAAGACTTGACTCGACTTTGACTTGACATTCATGACTTGAGACTTGACTCGGACTCGAGTTAAATGACTCAGGGATGGGCGACTCGAGTCATATGACTTGACTCGAGTCAGACTTAAGTCGCAAGTTTGAGCCTTGATACTTGCTTAACAAATATTAGGAAAAAGACCCGACTTGACTTTGACTTGAGATTCATGACTTTGAGACTTGACTATGATTTGAGTTAAATGACTCAGAGATCGAGTCATACTTAAATCGCAAATTTGAGACTTGATACTTGCTGAAGAAATGTTAGAAAAAGACCCGACTTGACTTTGACTTGACATTCATGACTTGAGACTTGACTCGGACTCGAGTTAAATGACTCAGGGACGGGGGACTCGACTTGACTCGAGTCATACTTAAGTCGCAATTTTTAGACTTGAGACTTGCTTGACAAATATTAAAAAAAGACTCGACTTAACTTTGACTTGACATTGACGTTTGCATTTAAAAAATATTTCCATTCACTTTTCAGGGAAATCGTTAAAATCTCAAGCGAAGGTCTGATCGGTGAATAACGTTAGGGACCGAAATATCTCCAGATGAAGCCGGAATACAAAGCGGGAGGGAAAAAACTGGGCTTGACACTGACTTGTCCTTGAATAGCAACAATTACTCACCTTGAACTCATTTGGGGATTGGGAGGTGACCAGTAATTTCAGACATGACTTCATTTCCTGCTGTTCAGCCCGATTCACAGAGGGGATTAAAAAAAAACCTGAATGAGGCAGAGAAGCCCGAGCGAAGCCGATCTAATTGCCTTTACTGTGCAGGTTATTATCTTCATAGATTGCTTGTTGGCTCGAATGGTCACAATCAGATGTAAGTAATGTGGTAATTGTTTGAAATTCACAGGTAAGTTTTAGAGTCATGAGAGACGAGAGAATTATTGGGATAAATGTTAAACACACACAAACACAAGCTGTGTTTAAATAGCTGAGTAAATCCTGGGAGGACACTCAACTTTTGGTGTAATGTAGTGTAGTAATGTAGTGGTGCATGGCGTGTGTGTGTGTGTGTGTGTTTGTGTGTGTGTGTGTGTTTGTGTTTTCTCTTTCCTTAGTCCTAGCAATGTGTTTGATCCCAGCTTATGAGGATCAAAATTCCCCTGGTCTCAGGTCACTGCTGTAAATGCTTGAAAACAC
>NC_062523.1:30647554-30742554 GCF_022655615.1 Tachysurus fulvidraco
CTTGAGGACATTCGTCATATATCCAATCTTTCTCAGACAACATACGACTGACCTACAGCCACCCACATTCACTTATACACACACACACACAAACACACACACTCACACACACACACACACACACACACACACACACACACACACACACAAACACACCCGGTACTCACAGCTGTTTTTTGGACGGCTAATTTAATAGACGTCCGCACTGATGGTGTAGTAATATGATCCAGCTCGAGCCCTTGAGATGAGGCCTAATGTAATCCTCGGATTGACAGAGATAATAAAAGTGTGTAAAAGGGGCATATTGGATTATGTGAAGTCAGTAATTGTGTGTGTGTGTGTGTGTGTGTGTGTGTGTGTGTGTGTGTGTGTGTGTGTGTGTGTGTGTGTGTGTGTGTGAGTGAAAGAGAGAGACAAAGAACAGAAGTGCTACATTAATTAATGCAATCTGATTCTTCAATCTGTTGAGCTGCACATGTGAAATAGGAAAATCGACAGCTGACAGGAAATAGACATCTACCCCCTAAACCGCATACACACACACACACACACACACACACACACACACACACACACACAAACGAGACAGAAATGAAGAACAGACATTATAGGGGGAAAAAATGCCTTTCAGTCTTTAACTCTGTAGTTGACCTGCAATATGTTTCATTCATCTCTTCATCTGTCTCTCTGCGCATATGCATGACTGTCTGTCTGCTTGACCGCATGACTGTCTGTCTGCTTGACCGCATGACTGTCTGTCTGCTTGACCGTCCTCTGATCTGTTCATTTGGCCATCGCCATTAGCAGATTTAACAGTGATCCAGATGACAGCACAAGGATTTTTTTTTCTTTTCCTTAAAAACAGAATATGTCCTCTAATGTAAAAGGGGAAAACAGAGCAGTCATGACACCGTAGTTAACATTCGGAGGAAGAACACAGCCTTGTTTTTCAGTGTCTGTGATGACTCAGATGACCATGGCGGAATGATGAGGGTAATTATGTCAGGCAATTTAAAGGTTGGATCAGTCCAACATGCTGGTCTGGTGCTGATAGATGACCCAGAGCAACGCTGATGATTACCGTGTCTCACTCACTTCTCGCTTTCCTCTCTGTCTCTTTCTGTCCTTCTCTCATCACGCTCACAATGACTCTTTCATTATGGCCATTTTTCTGTCTTTTTTTTTTTAGCAACACATGCATACACACATCACATTCCTGATTAAGGCTTGAAGCCTAACCATGAAAGAATGAAAGATAACTGACCCTAATATACATCTCATAGGAGCTAATATTCAGGTTTTTTTTCTATTTCCCAATAAATGATTTACCGTACGGAACGTAACAGAATTGAGAAAGTTCTGAATCTAATGACTTCTATTATATCAAATGTGACTCTTTGTGACTCGTTGTGACTCTTTGTGACTCTTCGTGACTCCTAGTGATTCTTTTTGACTCTTTGTGACTCTTTGTGACTCCTAGTGATTCTTTTTGACTCTTTGTGACTCTTTATGACTCTTTTTGATTATGACTCTCTGTGACTCCTTGTGACTCTTCGTGACTCTTAGTGACTCTTTATGACTCTTTATGACTCTTTGTGACTCTTTTTGACACTTTATGACTCTTAGTGACTCTTTATGACTCTCTGTGACTCCTTGTGACTCTTCGTGACTCTTAGTGACTCTTTATGACTCTTTATGACTCTTTGTGACTCTTTTTGACACTTTATGACTCTTAGTGACTCTTTATGACTCTTTGTGACTCTTTGGTAAAATAGATTTGTTTGTAAATCTCATCACAATCATCTGCACAAACTCACATTCCAGGACTTCCATTATATCAAATGTGAGGTGGTGACTTTGTGACTCTTTGTGACTCGTTGTGACTCTTTGTGACTCTTCATGACTCCTAGTGATTCTTTTTGACTCTTTGTGACTCTTTGCGACTCTTGGTGACTCTTCGTGACTCTTAGTGACTATGACTCTTTATGACTCTTCGTGACTCTTAGTGACTCTTTATGACTCTTTGTGACTCTTTGGTAAAATAGACTTGTTTGTAAATCTCATCACAATCATCTGCACAAACTCACATTCCAGGACTTGATTAGGATCCAGTGACAAGCCACTGCTGGGGAATTATTTCAACAGCCATCTGCTGAGACTCGAAACAATTGTGATTTGATGGGCTCTTGGCAAATAAACAACAAAGACCAACTATTCAGAGGGACGTCTAGACAGATATTACATAGCAATACAAATAGAAAAGCCTATTACATTGTGAAAAAAAATACAGACCTGGGGACACACTAAAGACACACAAAGCAGACCTGGGGACACACTAAGGACACACAAATCAGACCTGGGGACACACTAAAGACACACAAAGCAGACCTGGGGACACACTAAAGACACACAAAGCAGACCTGGGGACACACTAAGGACACACAAAACAGACCTGGGGACTCACTACAGGCACACAAAAAAGACCTGGGGACACATTAAGGACAAACAATTCAGACCTGGGGACACACTAAAGACACACAAATCAGACCTGGGGACACATTAAGGACACACAAATCAGACCTGGGGACACACTAAGGACGCACAAAACAGATTTGGGGACACACTAAGGACACACAAAACAAAGTTGGGGACACACAAAACAGATCTGGGGACTCACTAAGGACACACAAAACAGATCTGGGGACACACTAAGGACGCACAAAACAGATTTGGGGACACACAAAACAGATCTGGGGACACACTAAGGACACACAAATCAGACCTGGGTACACACTAAGGACACACAAAACAGATTTGGGGACACAATAAGGACACACAAAACAGATTTGGGGACACACTAAGGACACACAAAACAGATTTGGGGACACACTAAGGACACACAAAACAGATTTGGGGACACACTACAGACACACAAAACAGACATGGGACACACTACAGACACACAAAACAGACATGGGACACACTAAGGACACACAAAACAGACATGGGACACACTAAGGACACATAAATCAGACCTGGGGACACACTACAGACACACAAAACAGACCTGGGGAAACACTACAGACACACAGAACAGACATGGGACACACTAAGGACACACAAAACAGACCTGGGACACACCAAGGACACACAAAACAAACCTGGGGACATTATTAAGAATACAGTGATATAACAAACTGATTCAGTTATTCAGAAAGCTGCAAAATGGAAATGTTGGTGCGTTTCTCAGGTTCTGTATCAAGGTCCAGATGGCAATAAATTTTCTTTTCTGGACAACAAATTCTCAGTCCATTGAAGGGGATTTTATGTAACAGCGATGTCACTGAGGTGTAAAGCTAATTTACATCGGTAAGCCTAATTCAGTAAACATTAGCAAATGAATCATCAGTGAAGTGGTGAGGAGTTTATCACTGCTGTTCTCTGGCAGCGATGCCACATGGCACACAATTAATCGGCAGTTTTACATATCAGTAACAATTATTTTTGCAATATCATTTCCTGTATATCACGGACGTGTAGAGCGCTCACACCATGCGCTCCGTACTCCGAATAGCTTCGACTGTACAGTACCTCCTACTTTATCCACCAAAATAATACCATACAATACAACGAGACTAAGGGACATCGTCAGGACATTCATAAACCGTGCGTGCGAAAGCCTGCTCGCATGTTTACAACTGCCGAGATGATTTATTGGAGCAACGTTAGTGTCCGCTGTGCATTTGTTATCATCGTGGCCCGGCTCTCAGCTTAAAGAGCTCATTTATTACATGTTAATGAGTTGTTGATTATAGTACTTCATGTACAGTGCTGCCAAAAATACATGTGGGACGGAGGGAATGAAGATGATGCCAAAAAAAAAAAAAAAAAAAAAAAAGATTTCACCTGGAGGAAAGATTACTGCATGCTGAGTTGAGACCTCGTAATGTAAAAGTCATCACATCGAAGCATATTTGGTTGAAAACTGCTGGATAGCGAGATTGTGTTACTGTCATGCATTTTGTCAGCTTTAGATCATTAACCAGACAAAATGCACGACCGTAACACAATCTCGCTATCCAGCAGTTTTCACTATAAATGTTCGCTATAAAAGGAAACGGCTAGTTTATTAACCGTTCAGGACTTATAAAAGGTCATAACACCTTTATAATTGTAGGGAATGAGAATTAAAGGACTCATTAAATGTCACAAAATGAACAATTCTGGATCAGTGGTTAAACTGGTAAGCTAAATAAATATATAACAGGAATAAATGAATATGTATCGCAGACCTTGATGGCGTTATTGGTGTCGCTGTGAGCTCATGTTGATGAAGGAATCGGGAACACTAGACAAGGTCTGTAAGTGTTGTAAGTACACAGCAGAATCATAAATTCATTAACATTCCTCTGGGGATTTTTTTTTCTGGCTGATTAAAAAGCTGTCACATTATCATAGAAAGAAATTTTATTTATTTATTTATTTTTATTTTTTATATGTCTAGCCAGGTGATGGTTTTGGTACTGAGGTTAGCAAAAGATTTCAATGTTCCTGCAGAGATAGTCAATATGTTTGACTGTCTTTCTTCCCTCTTCATATATACCCAGATTTTAGTGAGTAAGTTTCAGATCTTCCCAATCACGCCCCTCCAGGTGTCACTGTCGTTGCCCACATGGGCGTTGAAGTCCCCCAGTAGAACGACGGAGTCCCCGGTCAGAGCACAAGAAGATGCCATTTGGCCCGTAAGCACAAATAACAGTGAGAGACCCAATCCACATTGCACCATACCCTTACGGTTCCTCCGGCAGGTGGCAGGCCCACAGGAAATCAGCCCCACGTCGCTCCTTTGGGCTGAGCCCGGCCAGGCCTCATGAGGTAAGACCCGGCCACCAGGCGCTCGCATGCGAGCCCCAACCCCAGGCCTGGCTCCAGGGTGGGGCCCCGGTTGCACCATACCAGTCGACGTCACGGACCTTGTTTTATTTTTCCTCATGAGGGGTTTTGAACTGCTGCCCCCGTGACCCGGTTCCGGATAAGCGGTAGAAAATGAATGGGTGGATGGATGGATGGATGGAGTTTCAGATCTTGGTAATTCTCTTGGCCTTGTTATATGGTGAGCTAAATATGTGATTTACGAATATGAAAGAAAGCAGTTAGTGTTTTACCTCAAGATTATTCCTCAAAAAGATGTGGTGGATGGCTTCTCTGTATCTTGTAGGAAACACAGCTAGCTGGTGTGTTGGGGAAGATAGTGATAATGTACTAGACGGCAGTAATAAACTCCCAAAGTAAACAGGCAGGAGAGCCACAACACGTCTTGCATATTTATTTGAATGCATCAAACCTGCTAACCAAGACGGTCACAAAGCATCTACAAAGAACTGCTGGACCTGCCGTCCCGTTTCCTTTGAATATGATCGGTCAGATATTCAAATACACAGTAAAATTTCCTATCCCATGCAGTTTCTTATTTTGCAGCAGTGTTATTAGGTATCTGATTGAGCGACGCCTGGCAAGCTTTTTTTTCTCTTTGATTAAATAATCAGTTCCCAATTGAAGATGAACACAGCGGGTTTCATCGCACTTTCTCATTCACATGCACATTCTATTTGAAGAGTTTGGGCTGAAGTGATTAGTGCTAAAACATTTTAATTAATTTCACCTTTTTATCTCTGTTAAAACATTAACAACTTTTGTTGCACGTCAAAGCAAATTTATCGTTCACTCTGCTGTGTACTGCATTTTGGAGTGCAGAAGGTAGACCGAGTCTTTATGCTGCTGTTTTCCAGACGTCTTCGATTTGGTCTTCATTCGAGTCTTGACGGCTAGTTTATAATAACACAACCTTGTAACGGAAAGCCGTTTCTAGTTCTCCTTGAAACTACTGCAAGAAGAAATGAGCAAAAGTTTGCCTCCTTTAAAAAAAAAAAGATGCAGCTATGATGACAGATGATCCACCGAGACACTTCTGTCTGAGCATTTGGACGTTCATACTCATGGGCACGTTGCTGGCTGTACAATTTCAATTCATATTCGGTTTTATGTTTATACTTCACTTATCAAGAGGCATTGTCACAAAACAGTTTATAGGTATTCAGTTATTTAGATCCCTGTTGTATAAACCATAGGTGAGACTGGGAAAGAAAATCTCCCTTCAGATGTTACGGCGAAGACATCAACGTCCGTATTTATAAAGACGGGTCTGAGAGCTCCTAATTTAGCTTCGATCTCTGGTCCTGAATCACGCTAACGATTCTGAATTAATCTCAGAGCAACTCTGAGCAAGGAAATTACAAACACTTTTATGTTAGAGAAAAGGCGGGGCTTAACCTGTTGACATGTTCCTTAGAAGACTGTGATTGGTTGTCTAATTAAAAAAAAAAAAAAGAGCGCTTTCAAAATCTGGTCTATTATAAACCTTTACTTTGTCTCTATGTTAAAATATTTAAGACTATATGGTGTAGGGATTACGTTCCTGACTGATCAGATTAGAGACATACTAAATGTAATAAAGGTAATGTAAATCTCTATCTCTAAATAGCAGCTGGGCCTGAGATGTGATCTGTAATCTGATTGGTCACAAAAATAATCCCTACATATTATTTTATTAACTCGCTATCATTATTAAATTTTGTCAGCCATTTTCTCCTCTGATAAAGAAACTTGTCATCCTCTTAAAAAGTCCTCCTCACTGCTCCTAACACTTTCTGACCTTATGAGCTCTTTTAAGGGTTAAGATGCTTTATGAAGAACTTTTACCTTTACTACGATCTTCTCTTTAACTTTAAGGCGAAACACCCACGTTTTTCACTAGGAGAAACTCTATCTGAGAATCTTCATGAATTCAGGTCCGAAGGGACTGAAAAGGAAATCAGCTTCTTCTGGTTGGCACTGAATATTCTGGTCATTCTGATTATTTACATTTGTGTAACTAATTATTTTTAATTAGTTCAGTATAAAATCCCAATTCTGTTGATACAAGTCAATGAAATATGGTCATATTCTACACTAAAGAAAGTGTGAAACGTGGGCATTATCTGCTTTTAACTGGGTTAGTCTGATATTTCCAGTTTATTATTGGTGTCTCTCTGAATATTATACATATTATTAGGACTGGCTTAATCATTCTGCAGTGCCTGTGTTAGCTACCATAGGAACGCTCACCAGAATGGTCCACTGGGCTACTGCATCTGCCCCTGCTGGATGTGGGTGTGTGGCAGTGCCAGCTGTAGCTCAGGTCTAATAAATCATCTGTTAGTGTGTGTTGGTGGCAGCCAGTTCTGCAGAATGCTGCATTATTCCTCCTCCTGGCTTTGACAAATGGCTCTCAGATTGTTCGGGGGACAGAATGGCGGTTTGTGTAAACTGTTTTACTTTTTTTCCCCCCACATCTGTGTGTTTCATTTTTCCTCCCCCCATCCTTTGGCCCTATTTTGAGACTTTCTTTCTTTTTGACTCGTTCTTCATGCAGTCTATATTCATCTCCCTCATCCACTCGATCACTCTCTCTCTAAAATAATTATAAGCAAGAGACAAGGAGGAGCAGATTTCAGCAGGACGGCTCCGTTCGTTTATTTTTCTTTAGACGGATGATCTACGTTGAAAACTGGCCATTAATTCCAGGTCTATTGATGTATAAACTGAAAGGTAACCTAGGGGTTAAAAAGCCTGCGTACACGTTCGGCTCTTATGTTCGGGTCATTAACCTGAAGTGGATTATTTTTCCTATAACATAACATTTGGCGACAAATATATGAAAAGAATGAGGGAAAGATTTGTGCTTAATTCAAAAAGGTCCAAATTTGTGTGTAAGTGTTAATTATTTTGTGGTTTAAGACCAAAGCTTTGATTAATAGATGTAAGGATTGTTATTATAATTATTATAATTAGACCTTCTGTGTTACACACTGTGTTTAAACACTCGAACGTTTCACAGAAGCTTGTTTTATCGATCACGACAGGTCTTTGTCCCTCTTCTCTATATTGTTCTCTTTTGTCCAGTTGGTGTTAACATGCAAATCCTCTAAGATGGTTGTCTTTCTACTCTATCCGGCATAATCCCCCTATTCTCATTCCGGCCCTGATTTGCTGCCGCTCACATTAAAGGCAATGATTGATGATATATCGATCATGAAGCTTTTTTCGTTCCGCTAGGTGCTGAGTCAACAGCGATCGGATGCCTTATCTTTTTAAAACACCTTGGCAAACAAACCTTTATTCCCCTTACTTCAAAAAAACTCATAGCTTTGAGGGGTTTGAAATCTACTGTTAATTTTGCATACGTTCTATTGAACACTTGTTTGCTTTGTATTAAAAGGAACATGCCGGCGTGTAAATGTGTGTCATGATTGACTCAAAGTCACGTTGTTTTTAATTAAAAATTAAATAATTCTACCTTTGTTTTTAAGTCTTTTATATGCGCTCTCTTTATCCCGAGCCTATCCACCGTTTTTTTGTCATTTTTGGTGATTTTGTTTTGAACTCTCATCTGTTCCTTCTCCTTCATCATTCCATCTTTTTGTCCTGCTTCTGGTCTGGTCCTAATGGTGTGATAAACATCACTTGATCTGGTGCTTATGTTCAGCCCTTCCAGCTATTTCCTGCCAAGAGCAGTCTGTCAGTAAGCTAAGTGATCGCTTCCATGCCAAGGAGCCGATTCGTGTCTTTCCCGAGGTAAGTAAGGGACGGATGGGGCGTGATTTGCTCCAAGATAAGAGGCTAAAAGCTTGAGCTCACCTTTGTGACTGTGCATTTAACATTTAAGGATCAAAATCCCATTATATAGCTGCAGCATGACAGAAGAGGGAGATTGTTTAGTATGTGTTGGGAAAAGACATGTCCCATAGGAATGAACAGCAGAAGGCAAAGCTGCCAGTGACATCCATTCTCTCTCTCTTTCTCTCTCTCTTCTTTCTCACCCTGCTTTATTCTCATTCTCTCCCTCCTTCTGTGGCCTGGCCCAGTTGAACTGTAGCTGTGAGATGCCCGCCATCATTGCAAAATATCTTATTATGACCTGTCACTAGACTCCACGACACCCACTCCCTTGTGCTCTTGCCCTGATTCTGCCAGAAAAATACCACCACTTCTCATCCAGCACTGTTCCAAGCAAGACTACTTAGGGAAAATGTAGTAAATGGTAAGATAACAAAAAGGGAGCAGAAATAGATGGATAGATTTGAATGGGGAGGAGTAGCAAGGTTAAGGAAAAGGTCAATCGCTTGATTAGTTCTCTAGGGTACGACCAATGAACGAGGCAATCCAAATATTGTATCGACTATAACCTCGTATGTCATAATTATATAGAGAGATATAAAAGAAACAAAAGATAATGAGGCATAAATAGACTCGAATACCAGCACAGAAATTAAGATAACTGTGGGTCATCATGACAGATGACACTAGCCAGGCGGAACAGAACAAAAGAAATGGCTGAAACAAAGGGTAGGTAACGTTATGAAGCAGAACGGAAGATAAGATTTTTTTTTCTATTATTTCCTGGTGCTCTACTGAACTGTTATATATGAGAACATTGATATTGTTAGATCTAAATATGGTTATATCTCTATATTTTTTGCAAACCTTACAGAAATTTAAAAAAAAGTGATTGACCGTGGCATGTCGCTGAGGAAGGAAAACAGTTCAGAGAAAGAAGAAAAGAAAGTTACGATCCAAGGCATAGGATGGAGTAGAGCAGTGTTATGAACCGGGTCAGTGGAGTTATTGATGATGTGAATGTTGAAGTAGCAGGATGAACTATACGTTCGGCTGAGATTCAATAAAAGCCTGGCAAAGCAATCTCCAGACTTGAGGAAGGCATTGACTCCAATAGGTATCAATGCTTATATTTATAATACTGTAATAATGTAATAAGGCCGTCCTTAAAAATATTTTGGTTTGCAGTAACAGTAAAAAAAAAATAAAAAATAAAGTGTCAGTAGGTCTATATATATATTTTCAAGTTTCAATGTAAAAAAAAAAAAAAAAGGACAATTTTGGTGATGGTGATTACGTACTGTAGGTATGACTTTAAACAAATATTATATTAGCATATGGTGACGTTACTGACTGGGTCTTCAACCCGTGCCTTCGGGCGCATCATCGCAAACCTAATTTTGATGCTGGGCAGTTTTTCCAGAACTTTGTGCCAAGTTAAAGCGGTGTCGAGCTGTTTTAATAAATTTTTTAGATGTATTATGGCGCCCGAACCGTCGACTCTGACATTGAATGAGAGAGTGAGACGAAGCGAACTCACAGGCCGTAGTGTGACATCCGGTAACCAATAGTGTAAACATAGATGATGTCAGGGGTTTTTATTTAAAATACGTAGCCTTCGTTTGTATGTAGGCCTAGGCGATTTATATATTTACAACACTTTCTAAAATATAATTAATATTATTTTATTGGTTTTGTATTAGATGTTTGAAGAGTAAAAAAAAAAAACGGTCGGTCTTATCGCAAATTTACAACCGGCAAGTCGGTCGGACTTAAAGCAAAAAATATACAAAATTTGAGTCGGTCCTAAATTGACAGGATCGGTTGGGTTACGGCAAACAAGAATATTTTTAAGGATGGCCTAAGCGTATAAAAATTATAATTTCCTAATGGTTGATATGATTTTTTTTAAATGGAGTTTACACATCGATAACATATTGGTGACTTCATTTAAAAGCTATTGTTGTGGTGTGCAGTACAGAAGCAAACACGTTTCGCTGTCCAAATACTTATGGAGCCGACTTTAAATTTCTCCATAATCATTTACGTCTAAGTTTAAAAGCGTATGATTGCATGACAAGTAAAATCTGTGTCAACATTCACTGGTTAGTGTGAGAGTGGGGTGTAAACATGCTGAGGTAGATAAACTCTGAGTTCTGTAGCCTGGGATTTCTCCCTGAATAAATCATCTATTGGACAGGGACATAAACCAGGGCATGAGAACTGCTGAGTCCACAAAGCTTTCTGTGAACATCAGGAGATACAGTCTCTCTATTGTTCTCCTCAGCAAACCGCATTAAACCCGCGATCATGTGAAGACACACTTCATCGAATCGTCGAATCTTTCGCAATTCACGAGATTGTTATTGCTTTACATGATCATACAGTATGGCCTTCAAAATGACCAGGAGTAAAAGGATAATGTATTTTGAAATCTTTTTTTATCAGACACACAGTTTATAAATGATGCATGAGCATCAATGGTCAATGATTTGTTGGCTATGAGATGCATGAAATGTGTCCTGAAACAGTGCAGTCGTTATTACTTTTTCATGGTGCAGACTCCATGACCTCCACAAGTCCTTGCCTCAAGGTCCAGAAGGCAACTCATTCTGTTTGTGTGTGTGTGTGTGTGTGTGTGTGTGTGTGTGTGTGTGTGTGTGTGTGTGTGTGTGTGTGTGTGTGTGTGTGTTCTCTGTCACTGTGTCATATGGCCATCTTTTCACACACATTGTCAGATGACAAAAATGACAGAACACAAATGCTTGGAAAAACAATACTGTGTCTGAAATACCACAAGGACAGAACACACTCAGGGTGCACTTCACGCCCATGGCTGCTCTGTTCCACTTCCACCGAAAAAGAGCAAAGTCAGGGTAAAAATAAAACTTTAGCAAGCGAGCAACTTGTGGCAGAGACGGAGAGTCAGGGTTTCACCTGCAGTACGCAATGTTATTCCCATTGTGGGTTCACATTGTTGTTCTCTCCTGTGAGAAACACACCTGCTTAGGCTAAAAGGAGTCTTAATTTAATCTTTGTTAGCTGTACATTAAACAAAAAATAAAAAAACATAAAAAAAACATTATCAGATAACACATACCTTTGGTCTATTTTTATTGTAGTAAGTTTAAAATTTCAAAGTTCACTCGTTATAATGTATAAGTTAGATATAATTAGAGCCTATTTCCCAAAGTTCCTTGAATCCTCAATTATAAAACAGATATAAGACATTACTGTTATGACTCATGAGCCTGGACTTTGGCCACGTGCAAGTTGTTTTGTTTTTGCCTTCATCTGCTCCTCCCTGTCACCACACCTGCTCCTCATTGTGTCATCAGCGTCATTTGTATTTAAGTGTGCCGCGTTACCGATGGCAGCGCAGAATCTACTGTTGTCTTTGTCCTGTCTCTAGTCCGTGTCGTGTTTCGTGTTCCTCTGTTATTAAACCCTGTTTTGTTTTGCTATCCTGCGTTTGGGTCCGCTTCCTGCCCCGCGTCATGACAATTACAGTATATACACATCAGTATGAAAATCGATACGGTCCATTAATGTGGAGCTCTCAGAATTATCTACATCATCATATGTTAAAAATCGTTCAAATGATTCACATCAAGAATTATGTACTTTACTGTATATTATTATTATTATTATTATTATTATTATTATTATTATGATGCCAGGTGCCAACCATAGGCCAACGAAGGCATGATCTTAGGTTTATATTCAAGCATTTAGGAGCTGATGATGTACGCATTCTTCAGTCCGAGTTTCTAAAGTGTAGGTGTAAGAATTATTAAAGACGATGTCCGATGCATTCATAGGCTTCAGATCAATCCCAGTGCAACATGGCGATGAACATTTTATGGTCGCTGAACTTTTGAATGTCCAGATGGTGCTCAGAAAAACAATGTGGGCTTTATAGATAATATATAATTGGAGCGATTATGAGAGCAAGGCAGGCCTGTTAGGGCAGGATGGGGTCCATACCACTTGGGAAGGTGCGGCTATTATTTTTTCAGCACAGCACATGGTTTTTAGAACAGGCCTAGTTAATCTGTGTCGATCCAGAGGCAAGGCCAGAGCGCTGACAAACAAAAGGCTAAATGTCTGCTAGCTGCAATGAGTCATCACTCAACTTCCACCATATATTGTGAAACTGTGTTTGTTCCACAAGCTAAACAAAAATGTAGAAATACCATAAAGCCAGAACCTTAGATCTGAAGCCAGGACTGAAAAAAAGAAGCCTTTATTTTTGTCACATATACAATACAGCAGTGTGTAAGTTTTTCTTTAGTGGTTGGAGGCAGCGCACAGCCATGCTACAGCACCACTGGAGCAGAAAGGGTTAAGGGACTTTCTTCTTGAAGGGCCCGAGAGTGGCGGCTCGGCAGTGCTGGGGCTTGAACCCCCATCATCCAAATAGCAACCCAGAGCCTGTCAGTTAAAAGAGGTGCCTTCCTGGATAAAAAGGCCCAAATGCAGGGATAACATAATAAGGGGGTTTTATTGAAGGGGAAAAATAACAAATGGCTAGAAACAATGGAACAGAATAAAACAGACTATTAGAATCTAGTCCAACTAAATTAGTAGCATTTCAAGCAGCATGGAAGGAGAGTCTCCTGGGCTACAGAACATCTCTTAGTGTTGTTAGATCAGCATATCTGTCCACCGTAACTGTCAGGATGCAAAGTTTTAGCTGGGATGCAAATGCAGAACATTAATTATAAAAAGTTTATAATTAGGAATAGTTTGAAAAAAAAAAGAAAGAAAACAGAACGATGGTCACTGGAAGTGCAGGTGATTGCTGAGTGAGAGTCTGTGGTGGCCATATTTGTAGGTCATGGTGAAACTATATATATCTTAAATTTTTACTACATTGATTCTTTTTTCTCCTTATGTTTAACTTCTGTTCTATGTTTATGTTCTGTAAAGCTGCTTTGAGACGAAGCCCATTGTAAAAAGCGCTATACAAATAAACTTGAATTGAATTGAATTGAAGCATTGCTTGTCGTGCGAGGTGTTGTGACAGAACAATGGACTGTAATCTATGGCACAATCGAGAATCTTAAACTATCTTTTATCATTTATTAGTGACTGTTGAAATTGTGCCAGAGTTAAACTGCAGCAAGTTTGCTTCATGTTTGTGATCTTTTTTTGAGAAATAATAATAATGCATGGAGTATAAATAAGCAATGCCGGTCCCTGGCTTGCCCATAACTGTTTAAAGTTTGATAAAAGACATGTTATTTTGTGCTTTCTGATCCAAGTGTCATGTCAAAACTCTGAACCTCGGAAATAGAATGAAAGATTCTTTGTGGAAACAAACAAACAAACAAACAAAAAAAACAATGCAATGACGATCAGGCTTCCTGGTGAATAGTCCATTAAAGAAAGTTGACACAGAGAGAAGAGAGAGAGATGTATATACAGTACAGAGAAAACCCTGTGAGATGAGTGGTGCAGTGAAAGAAAGTGATGAGAGATGCCTGGTCAAAGGCATGACAATTTCTAAAAGTTCAATCCTCTCTGTATGTTTGCTTTTGTGAACTATGGCTCCTGAATTTGTTGCCATTTTTGCTGGGTTTTTGTCTTTGCTCTTACACCGGTGAAAGACGCTGTCTGCATTCCGCCGTTATCATATCCTTTCAGTACGATATTGCTTATTTTTATGTATATATTCATGTATTTTTTTTTTTAGCAGTTTTGGCAGCAGGATGTTTAGAGTAAAATACTGGGTTTGGAGTGACAGTAAGTGTTAGTAAGCGTTAATGTACAGTTACAAGACAGACTGCAAAATCACCGTGGGCATTGTGAGGTGGCTGAGTAATGAAAAGCGGTATAAAATTGCTGTATTGTGTATGTCTGAGATTTTACCAGCAGCTAGGAGAATGACACCAGACTTGCAGGGTCTCCAACAATCAGATGTAATGAATGACAGTAAAATGTCAGAGTGTCAGTGGCTTTTGAAAGCCTAGCATTTATCCAGCGTAGCATTTATCCAGCCTAGCATTTATTTGGCTCATTTAGAGCCTTGATGGGAAAGAAACACTTTCTCACTCACTCATGAATGTAACATAAAATGATTCAATTTTAACCTTACATGTTTTGTGTATGTATGAGTTAAAGGTATCAGTATTTTTTTTTTTTTTTTGGACTTGCCATGACTTTAATTAGAAAATCATTTCATAATGAGATATTACTTAATAATAGCAATAATTTCCACATTCTCTTAACGATATGTGATTAATTGTAGAACTAGGACACGTGAAGTAAAAAGATAAATACACGTAATACATGTGAATAAAAATAATTCCATATAAAAATAGATGCAATCTGAGAATATATGCAAATATAATATAGTTTTCTAGCGACATTCCAATGGTGTGTCTTTGGTTGGTTCTGATCCATCACACATCATAATAATCAGCTGTAGCATCAAAGAAAATATCAGTGTGTGTGTGTGTGTGTGTGTGTGTGTGTGTGTGAGAGAGAGAGAGAGAGAGAGAGAGAGAGAGAGAGAGAGAGAGAGAGAGAGAGAGAGAAAGAAAACCAATCCTCATTCTGGCATCTCCCGGGATTGTACTTTTAGTACAATCACTTATGTCACTTATTCTGCACGTAATTGACTACTTACACATCTGACCACATAGTCATTTGCCCAGTGAATAACATGCTTTAAGGCATCGAGCATCAGGCAGTCCATGTCCTTGTTGATGTGGGTCTCCTCGTGATAGTTGCACACAGGGAAGATACGGTTCGAAGGCACACCCAGTAAATATCTGCACTTTTGCATCCGGATACACACAGCGTCATTAAATTCTGGTATAATATGATAAATAAATATACTCCATTGATGCTTACACATAAGTACTCACTTTATCTCTGATCTTCTTGCTTTTGTAGACGTTGTGCAAATTACCCTTTGTCATCGGACAGATGCAGTCTGCTTTAGTCATGAAAACCACTTGAGCGATTTCTGTAGTGTGGACAGTTACATAATTGAATAATGCAATACATACACACTGTTCTTAGGATTTTTTTTATGGTTGTGAATTTCTATAGTGTTTTATGTGGAGTGTGTGTGTGTGTGTGTGTGTGTGTGTGTGTGTGTGTGTGTGTGTGTGTGTGTGTGTGTGTGTGTGTGTGTGTGTGTGTGTGTGAAAGTGCCATACGGCCCATACTCAGAATTTGTTCTCTGCATTTAACCCATCCAAAGTGAACACACACACCGTGAACACACACCCAGAGCAGTGGGCAGCCATTTGGGGGGTTTCGGTGCCTTTCCCTGTGTGTGTGTGTGTGTGTGTGTGTGTGTGTGTGTGTGTGTGTGTGTGTGTGTGTGTGTGTGTGTGTGTGTGTGTTATAATAAAGGTTACTTTCTGCTATTGGAGCTTTAGAGTTGAACTGAATGAAAAGGACAAACAAAAGAAAAAATGATTGTTTTCTTAGTTGAGTCATGCATACAGGATACAAGGGAGTTGTACACTTTATAATGACTCACATATAAAGTGTGACTCATATTTGATTCTCTAAGCAGACAGTTGACAAACTGACATCCTTCAAACACTTCTGATGGTGTTTATAGTGCTGGATTTTCCTGCTCCGATCGGCCCATAAAGGAGGAAGAGGAGCTGCTCGACTTCATTACAAATTTTAAATGTTTTGAGAGAATTTAACATTTTGTCTTGTCTGAGGAAAGAAAATATACAAGTCCATCAGCTTATATATTAGTTTTATCTCAGTTATAACTATTGCAGCAAATATAGTGTTTATAATGTAGATTCAATATAAATACTATACATATTATCCATCAACTCAGTGCTGTCATACTTATACCAAAGAATGTTTATGGACTTACTTCCATAACATAAGCTTATTATTCACATGTGATTTATACTATCTTATATATTATTATATTATTAGCATAAACAACCTCAATTTCCAATATTGTCCTATATAGGTACTAAATATATATGTTCACAAGTTAATATATAAGGGGAATCTTAGGATTTTTGTATTTCCAAAACACCAAACTTATTAATTGTAGTATGGGTTTGATAGTTTCATTAATAATAAAAAAATAATAATACATGATTTTTGAATAAATTGCTGTCTCAGATTTACTAAATAGGGCTGTCTTGGACTCCTTGGACAGTTCCTTGACAGACCACCAGAGGGCAGGGTTTTTTCTGTCATTGGTTTTTATGCCATACTTATTGTTTTTCCATGTGTGCTTGCACTGACTTGTCTTGTGTTAGTCTTTGCTGTGTCTCAGTTCCAGTAACCATGTCATGTTCTTTACCCCTAGTCTCGTGTTAATTACCAATAGTCTCGTGTTCCTTTCCCCTAGTCTTGTGTTCTTTACCCATATTCTCCTCTTCCTTACCCATAGTCTCGTGTTCCTCCTTCCTAGTCTCATGTTTTTTACCCCAGTCACTTGTTCCTTACCTCTAGTCTTGTTTTCCCTGTTCTCATCTTCCTTACATTTATTCTCGTGTTTTTACCCCAGCCTCATGTTCTTTAGCCTGTGCTCATTTTTTGTTGTGTATTTTTTCCATAGCTTTCTCCATTTGTCATTTTTGGTTGTTTTCATAATAGGAACCCCAGTATGATTTTATCCTGCATTTAGTCAGAGACCCGGATTCAACCCCCACCCATGGTGGTGTCACTGGCTGCAGTTTTCTATTTTGTTTGCTTTTAATTTTTTTTTTTTATTCTAGTCAATCATGAGCTGCACTTAGTGGGAGTATCTTCTGCTTGACTAAAATTGACAACACACACTACGCTAGTGGTATCTTTGGATGTGGTATCTCAGTGGTCACAAGGTGTTGGACTACTAATTGGAAGTTTAAATCCCAGGACCCTGAGCTGCCACGGCTGGGTCTTTGAGAAAGGCCCTCAAACATTGATTGCTCAGTTGTATAAATCCAATTAATGCAACATGCACTTAAAAAAGGTACTAAATGCTATAAATGTGTTCATGAGTTTGAACAGTCAGGGGTTAATTTGGCAGAACTGCATAACTCTCGGTATAACTATATATATATAATAATATATTAATATAATATATAATAATATATTTCAGGAACTTCTAGTTTTGTTTGGAGAAGAGAGTTATGAATAAGAACATGTGTAATAAAGTCAGTTACATTTTATTTCAACATAACAAAAAAAGTAGAGTCACTAAAGTAAAGAGTTCTTACTTACCGACTCTGATATGGGCAGAACATGAGCTGGAACCTGATCTGTTCCTCAGGTTTAAGGTGTAATTTCCTTCATCGCTCTCCTGGGCTTTTTCAATTTCCAAGACATCAAAGTGCCCCAAAGTTTGCTTGAAAACAAGTGTGCAAACATACCAATTCATAGCCATCCTTCACCCATGATGCAGTTGATCAAATTTGCCTTGCATTGGAGAATAATATAATCTCCAACTTTATCAGCCAGAACCGTGACAAAGGCTATTGGAAAGATTTAAAAAAAATAATAATAATAAAAAAATCCAAAAACATTTGAAATCTGAATGAAAGACCTCCAGTAAAGTGTTGTCCAGTTTAATAATACTGTAATAGTTTGATTTAATAATACTCTAATTCAACCTTATGTTTAAATAAATGTTTATGTTACATACCAGGCTTGGATGAAGATGATCCCATGTTTGAATCTATAAAATTGTTGGAAAATATGATGTAAACAAAACGTTTGTGATGGTTACTATGTTAATGTTGATATTTTCACAGTCACAGGGCTGTCAAGTGTCACACACCGGTCTTTTGTCACGCTCTCCCACCACACATCGTATTTCTCGTGCAGAAAAACTTTTTGACTATTTATCATATATTTAATAAGCCGAAGCGCCCAAAACGTATCAGTCCGCACCGCTGTCTCTATGGAAACGGGCAGGAATCGAGCGCGTCTCCCCTGGAGTTCTTAGTCGAGCCTGACACTTATCAGCCAATCAAAAAAAGAGGCTACACAACAGCCAATCAGAAAATAGCACTATTGTATCTGGGTAAGATTTAAGACACAAGTTTTCATCTATCACTACTATTATTTATTGGGCAACATTATATATATATACACACACACACACACACACACACACACACACACACACACACACACACACACACACACACACACACAAAGATTGCAAACACTCACCAGCTTCCATTTTCCGGAGCCAAACCTGTGCAATATACAACCTCGGACTTTTATACGCTTAACATGCTGAGCAGCCATTTTTGTGTGACGCAATATGGGTCACCAGTTCATGCCTGTATAAAAATTTATTGTTTTGGTGGTGAAAGTCTTAATGGGGGTTGGACATGTGTTGAATTGTATGTTTGTGTTTATTTATTCTCATTAATGTAGATGTTGTTGGCCAATGATTGTTGCCCATGTTCCTATAGTTAGAGGAGAGAACCCCCTACCAATTTTAGAATGGTTAGATCCAGGGGCGGGACTAAGAGAATAAAATGGCTCCCACACAGTCAGTCTGGGTGGGTTATTGTAACAGTTGGTGTTTGTAGGTGGTGTACCAAGTAGATGCTATGGTCTTACTGAATCTGTGCACTAATAAATCACCCTTCACATGACTCCAAGCGGCTTCTGTGTCACATTTGCCTCCTATCCCCGGGTTAAATCCTAACACAATGGGAAAAAACATATTCATTAGAGAGGGTATTTTTGATGGTCAGTTTGAACAAAACCTCAACAGGAAACAGCTTGTCTCTGGACGGGACATTGTCCTCAATCATGACCCTAAATATGCCTAGGCTTGTGCTGAACTGTTTTATATGGGAGCAACATTACACATGATAAAGGAGTCCAAAAAGGCAACAAACACAATAAACAACACCAGTCATAATCTCTCTCTCTCTCTCTCTCTCTCTCTCACACACACACACATTAATAAATGGAAATTGAACAAATACTTTGTATTTGATTAAAATGTGGTCAGTGATCCTGGTGGAAACCCCCCCCCCCTTTTTTTTTCATTATCTTTGCTCATATTATATTAGGTATGATCAATCTTTCATTTAGAAACTTTCACACAAAAGAACAAGGTCACACATCCAAGAATGAAAGTTGAGGTCAGTTTGTTGTTCTCCGTCTGCAGTTTAGGACCTATCTTTTTTTGTATGCTTTCTTCCTGAAATGGGAGTGTCAATGGAATTCTAGAGTAAAACTTGTCTGTCTACTCTCCTTTTTGAAGGCTACCAAAGATTGTGATCAGTTAACTATGTGTGATGATTTAGCATGGCACCTTCTTCTGTCTATGCCTACAAGACCATAATTTATACTTTTTGAGTTCTAAGTTTGGATGTAAGGTCATGCTGCCTTTGATAGGATAGGCACTTAAAATTGATGACTTATTCGACAGAATCTTAAGACTTGCTTAAGCCCAAATTACAGTTGGAACTGTAGACACATACAATAGATAGCTTAAAAGATATGACTAGTTCAACATACTGTATATATCAGTATGTTCCCAAGCTATTTTTATAGATTCACACCCATTTGTACAACACCATCACACTGAATGCTGTTAAGGCAGATTTGTCTGGATTTCTAAATACGTTTCCTTGCCATCTGTAAGCATGGCTATGCAAAGATAGAGTAATAAAATAAGAGACTCCACTCTAATGTTATAATAAACGATGAGAACAAATTTGGGGCTGATGCAGTTTTAGCTGTTTCCTTATTAAACTAGTGACATTAATTTGTTATTTATCAGCCAACTCCCTATTATGGAATTTGCATCATTACACATTGTCATCCAATAGTAACAACCTACGATAAAAAATGAACAGAAACTCTGCTTTTGCCGTGAACTAGGTCTTGTTATTCTAGTATTATATAGTTTACAAGGTTGCATACATGTGAAATCCCTTTAACAACAATTACCCAAGCCTAACTATTGAAATGAATGGCTTGAAATCAGTGGTATCAGGCACCAAGATATTACTATAAGTTACAGGGTGGAGCCTCCATAGATTGAACTTTTTGACCAGAACGTCTCACGTCGCTTGATCAGACTGAGATCTGTGGAAAAGAGGTCACATCAACAGAGAGCATTTTCCTGCTGAATAAGGCCACTACTATTAGGGAATGCACCTGTGACGCCTGTGGAGCAGGTGAGCAGCTTTACGTTTCTGTGTGTTAACATCAGTGAGGATCTCATCTGGTCCACAGACACTGATGCAGTGCTTAAGAAGGCACACCAATGCCTCTTCTTCCTGACACAGCTGAGGAAGTTTGGAATGAGCCCCAGCATCCTCAGAACATTCTACACCTGCACTATAGAGAGCATCCTGACGGGCTGCATCACTGCCTGGTTTGGAAACAGCACCGCTGGCAACCGTAAAGCCCTGAAAAGGGTCGTGCGAACTGCCAGCCACATTGTTGGAGGTGAGCTTCCCTCCCTTCAGGACATCTACACCAGGCGGTGTATAAGAAAAGCTCAGAGGATCACTAATGACTCCAGCCACCCATCCCACAGACTGCTCTCTCTGCTCCCCTCAGGAAGACGTCTCCGCAGCATCCGATCCCGCACCAGTCGACTGAGGGATAGCTTTTTCCCTCAGGCCATCAGACTAATTAACAGCCATAACTAACACAGCCTACAGCATACTTCCACAACATGGTATGCTACACACTGCACTCTAACTTCAACACTGGACTACACACACACACACACACACACACACACACAGCATTCATACTGCATTTATACACACTGGACTATACACACACACACTGCATTTAATTTAATATAATAATCTATCTGAAATTAAGCTATCTGTACCACAGGACATTTCTGTATCTATACAGTCTGTTGCACCTTAACACATTATATATATAATATTTATATTTATACTTATACATACATATGTAAGTACATACTGTATATAATGTGTATTGCATTGTAAATATGTCTAGTAGTACACTGTGTGTACAGACTATGCATGAGCTCTTTTCCACATTTGCACATTTCACCTGGTACTAAGCATTTTGCACATTTTTCATGTAAATTGTTCTAACTTCTGTTTCTTAACTACTGTATGTAAATGGTTCTGCAATTTCTGGAGCTCACTCCCAAGAATTTCACTCACCATGGCACATGTGCTGTGGTGATGTGACAATAAAGGTGACTTGACTTGACTTGACTTGATGCAATTCCCATTAAAGGACATGGTCTACAGCAATGTTTAGGTATGTGGTACTTGTCAAAATAACATCAACATAAAAAACAGAACGAACGGTTGAAGAACATTACCCTGCTGCTTTGCCCTCTTTCCATAATGCATTCTCGGCCGGCGATCATTTTATGTGACCAGGCACTATATAAGCACACTGCCTACACATGGTTCTTTCCAGATGGTCTTCTCAATCTGCCTTGAGGTCTTGTTTAGTCATCCCTCCATTGCTCCTGTTTCTGCTCTGCCTGGTTTTGTCTCTGCCTGTTCCTGGACCCTGATCCTGCCTGCTCTATGACACGCTGCCTGGTTGACCATGTTTGTACCCTTTTGCTGATATCTGCCTGCCCTGCATTGCCCTGTTTGTCGATGTACTGGATTATTGGATTGCAGACACCTAAAGTGTTCCGGCTCTCCTCAACACCCTCTTCCAGACCACTAGCTCCTACAAGCAAGAGCTGCTAGATCTCACCATCACTATTCAAGGATTGATGTGTCATTTGAACTTCCAATCTAGACTAGTCTTAACTGAGACCCCTCCAGCCACTGTTTCACCCCATGAGCCACATCTCCCTCACACAGAGTGATTCTCAGACAAACCGGAGCCATGTCAGGCGTTTCTTATGAACTGTAATGTCATACTGTGACATTCTTATGAAGTGTTGAGCTCCAGCCCTCATTGTTTCCTTCAGAGCGCTCCAAGGTGGTGTACGTCATTTCTCTGCTATCTGGCAAGGCTAAGCTGTTGGCAACTGCCAAGTGGGAACAGCAATTCCTGCTCTGTTCCTCCTGCTATGCTTTCTCTTGAGAGCTGAGAAAAGTTTTTGATTCCATAATTCCCAGACTTGATGCTATGTGCATCCCTTTTGAGGCATCTCAAGGCAACCGTTCCATCTCTGAGTTAGCCGTGAACTTTCACATAGCACTCTGACACTTTTTACAAAGGTCACTCTACAGAGGTAAAAGATGAGCTAGCTGCCCAAGAACTGCCACCCGTGATTGACAATCTCATCTTTCTAGCAACCAAAACTGACCAAAGAAGCAAAGAGCGCCACGACGAAAGGGAACCCACTTGGCAGTGCAGAGCCCCGCCAACCCCGTTCCTATCTCCTTCTTGCTCAGTAGACCCAGTTCACAGCATGTGCTGCTTGGCCACCACCATCTGTACTGTGAAGAGACTGGACACATTGTTCTTGCCTACCCGGCCAAAGGGCTAGGCTGGGCACCAAAGGGGAAGTGCGGGAGTGATTTTGCTATGGCCACCTCCAAGCCACTATTAAATGTTTGTCTTAGAATCAGAGAGAGGGGTCATGATCTGGCAGTTTTTGCGAAATTTCTGGACGAATTATTAGCCCAGCAATTGGGGGTTGAGTCCGATCCCCTATCGACCACCTTCTAGGCCTGGGCCCTGGACGACTCTATACTCTACTGGGCATTCCAATGCACTAAGCCCCTGCTGGTTTCAGTTGTGGAGGATCTGGTGTGGCTGTTGTTTTTGCTAATCCCACCTCCTCAGGTCCCTGTCTTATTCGGATTCCCCTGGCTGGTGAAACATGACTCTACTCAAAAGTTTATTGTGGAGGTGGATACGTCTGACCTGGGCATGAGGGCTGTCCTATTCCAGAGAGACCCCAGAGACAACAAACCTCACCCTGCTTGTTCTATTCTCAACACCTCGGCCCCTTGGAGCGGAACTATCAAGATCGCACTAAAAGAGTGGTGCAAATGGGTGGAGGGCACTGACCAACCCTTTCTTATGTTGACTGACTACAAGGACCTGTGCCTGCACTCAGTAAAAGACATCCCGGGTTTTTCCGGTGTTCTGCATTTGGGTCCTCGTCATTCCTGACACTGATAAATTGTCCCTTTAAAAGTAAAATTTTCCTTTTGTTGTACTGAAGCTGTTCCATTTAATGGTTTTAAGCATTAAAGACAAACTGCCCATTTCATCAGCAGATTTAATCTCTGTGAGGGCATGTAGGGTTGTTTGTTCATTTTTTATTTCATAATTCATTCATTCATTCATTCATTCATTTTCTACCGCTTTATCCGAACTACTTGGATAAATAATGATACACCTCATAATATAACTAATGAAATGATAGAACTCTGACACTGACCCTGACTTTTCTTGAATTTGCTTGATGATTAATGTAAAATTTTTTTCTATTTTCAAATTCAATCCACACATTTGCCTCTGAGAATCTGTCAATCAAATCAATCAAAAAACTTTTTAAAATCTGTGTTTATTGAAATTATTGTTGTAGTTTGTTAGAAACCATTTAATTTTACTAACAATAATTTTACTAATAATACATCAGAATTTTTTAAATAAAAAGCAGATCAATGTAACATTCAATATATGAAAATATATCCACATAAATCCTATTACATTACAGAAACTGAGCTAAATATAAAAGATTTAAAATGTCTGAAAAGCTCCATGTTAGCATTACACTCTTTATTCAGGCTGTGATACTGATGCACAATTCCAAATCAATTCTATAATCAAGTAAAAATCCTTTACCAAACTATTTTATATACTAAAAAGCAAAAATTAATTGTAATCATTAATATATTTGCATTAATTATTGGATTAATATGAATATCTGATTAACTTATTAGAGAAGCTTTAAAATTGTTTGTCACTTATCATGTGAACTTTCTTTATTCAAAGATTGGTTGTTGGTGTGAACTCTTTTTGAGCACATAGTCATTAGCAAAGTAGATAATCTTTGTTAAGGCATCAAGCATCAGGCAGCTTATATCTTCATTCATGTGGCTCTGCTCATGATAGTTCAAGACAGGAAAGATACGGTTCACAGTCACACCCAGTTTATAACTGCATTTCTGCATCTAAACACACACACACACACACACACACACACACACACACACACACACACACACACACACACACACACACACAAATACAAATATACATATGATGTCAAAATTTGTAGTTATGAAACTCTACAGTTTTCAATAAGAAAAATGACTCACATTCTCTTTGACCTTCTTGCTTCTGTAGACGTTTTGCAGGTTCTTCTTGGTTATTGGACATGCGCGGTCGACTCCTGTCATGAAAACCACTTGAGGTATTCCTGTAGCATCATCAGGAAACACACACATAACAATTCAGTCATTTCAGTGTAAAACCTTAGAAGTGTGCTGGATTTTTGCAGTCTGACTAATGATTAGTTTATTGGATTTATGTTTCTGTGCTAAAATTTCTGCCAACCAAAATGATTTTTTTCCAGTTCCAAATGTTTGTAGGTATTCTAAACTGCAGACAATCTTAATTTATATGTTTTGTACAGGTAATATGATCCAGTTATGCTATTATGGAGAGCGAGGTTTTGGTCTTAATGTAGAAATGAGAATCATGTGAGTCAGAGTATCAGAGCAGTCAAGATTTTAATACTGCTGTTTTATTTTTATTGTTACACAAATGGAGAGGAAAGGAATGAATTGATTAAATGTAATTAATTAAAAAATAGATTTAATAAATTTAAATATATTTTAAATTTCATGACTGACTCACCCATGCTGCTTGCTGCTTTTATGACACTCTTCATTTTTTGCATAAACTTTTCTTCTTGGGTTGAAATTGTGTCAGCTGGCATGACGAACACCAGGCAGTGCATCTGATCACTCAGGGTGGGGTTTTTATTGTAGTAAAGGCTGTTTTCAGACAGTGGAGTTTGAGGGTTGAACTGAAAAAAAGAGGGTTCAATAAAGACTGTTTATACTTGTAGTATTTTCTAGTGACATTTGTTATTTATGCATAATGTGATTAGGGCAAACTACTGTAATGTGAATTCAATAGAGAGTAAGTGTTACACACCGGGTAACCCTCTTTAATGTGACCTTTTAAAGCACTGATGATATCTTCACTGAGGACTCCAGAGTCTGTTTCCGCACCCATTATATCATTGAAGACAAACGGAAATGATCCTTCTTCATTTGCAAATTCAAATCGTTCATACTGTAATGTTACAGAAAACCATGTTAAAGTTTAACTAGATAACTGTCTCATTCATACAAAGTGAAAGGATGTCACACACATAGAACTGTGTAATATAGACTCACGTGTAGAGTATGAGTCTCTGTTGATCCTGCAGCAGCCAGACAGTTGATAAACTGACGGCCTTGAAAAATGGATCTGATGGTGTTTATGGTGCTGGACTTTCCTGATCCAACTGGTCCACAGACGAGGAATCGTAGCTTTTGAACTTCATTACAAATTTGAAATGTCTTGAGAGACTTTAACATTCTCTCTTGTCTGAAGAAAAAAGGTGATTCCAGCATGTTTATATTTACTAATTAGATTTTTATAAGATTTCATATTTAACTTTTATATTTTTGTGCAATCCACTGTGCATGTGCCATCGTCTAAGATCTTTATGGATAATGGTACGTTTGTGAACTTACTTCCATTCCACTGTCCTCCATTCTTTTGTAACTGTAAAAACAACACAATATGAAGATGATGTGAATTAATATTAATATTAGTATGCATATAACTTCACTAACAGTATATTCCCATTCTTACGAGCTGCATTGTAAAAAGAAATTACGCCCTCCTTTATTTATTAATGATGAAAATGTTTAAACCTGTACAATTCTCACCATTATATAGTCATTGCTATGTATTTGTCTGATTAGGAATAGTTATTATTAGCATTACTCTAGTTAACTGATATCATTTAATGTAATAATGACTTCTGTTACTTACTGATTCTCACAAATGCAGAGCATGAGGTGAAACCTAATTTGTTGCTCAGGGTTACGGTGTAGTTTCCTTCATCACCGTCCTCAACGTTTGAAATTTCCAAGACACACTTTGTACCAATTTTGCTCACTTTGTGCTTGCCCTCAACACAAAGCAAATTTTGGCCATGCTTTTCCCATGAGACTGTTACATCTTCTCTGTTTGCCTGACAGGAAAGAATAATATCCTGTCCATGTTCAACTTGTTTCTCAGCCAGAACTGTGACAAATTCTGTTAAATGGATAAGAAAAATGTAAAAAAATTCAAATATTATAAAATGTATATAGATATATGTTTGTATTTCAGGTCATGAGCATGTCGAGCCAACCGTACACTCCTCAGGATGCTTAAAGAATCTTTTAGAATTTTTCCTTTCATATATTTTCAAAATGCTGAAACTTAGATTTAAACATTTATTAGTTCATCTGAACCAGCTAACGTGTGTTAGATTAGGCCATTGTCATGTACAGAGCCCAAACTCCCAATATCTCTGTTTAAATTACTGAATAATTATTTAATTATAACACATTCAGAATTATAATTAACAAGTTATTCTGCAAGAATGCACCAGTTCCAGAGTCACTGTGGTAAATTTCTGATATATTTCAGACCCTAAATTAACATTAGACCGTGTTGAATGAAATGTTTCAGTTTGTGTTTACATACCAGGTTTGGTTGGAGTTGATCCCATGATTGATTCTATATTGAAGAAAAAAATTAAATATTAATAAGATATTGAGAGCATTGAGAGAGTCTTTACAGGAAGCACCACAAACTGGTTTGGGAACAGCACTGAGCAGAACAGGGAGGTTCACGAGATGTGTGTAATCATCATCTACTCTCATCTGCCTGAACTGTTATCTGTCTAGAGTAAACAGTACCAGAGCATGACCAGGTGAATCCAGCTTCATAGATCATAGTGAAATATTTCAAACTTCAAATATTTTTAATATTTAAACTTCTGTTCCTCAGTGGTGAAATAAACTTCTAACCTTAATCCTGACAGCAGAGTACATCAGTCTTTAAAATGGCTAAAGGTTTCATGAAGATTTTGACTAACTTCTAAACTCTAACTAAAAAAAAACAACCTTTATTTACACTAGCACTTAGACATCTACTCTGTGCACCTTCTTCCCATAGGACTTAATTATTTTGTATGAAATCTTTTGTCTATTTTATAACAGACAGTCAAAATGCATTTTTGTAGCACATCAGAAAGTGTATGGTTGTGTTTGGTTTAATAAAATCTTAACTTTATGGTACTAAATTCACATTAGAAACATTTACAGTTGCATTTGAATCATATTTATTTTGGCATTAGATACTGTAGCCCTGTAGAGCATAGGTCACTAACAGGCGGACCGCGGTCCGGGTCCGCACCCAGAAGCTGTCCAATACTGTCCAATCTTTACGGTAGTGGTAGTGGAAACACACAGACCAATTGCACGCTATACCATTCAGGAAAATCAAGTCTGTGCATTCCTGACAGATAAGAGAGAATTAGAGTAAAGTTATACATGAAAGAAAGATAGCGATACATGTAGAAAACTATGGGAGAGAAACAGATGAGTGAGACAGAGAAAGGGAGAATAAAGAACAAATGGCACTCTCCAAAAAAAGAAAAGTGGACAGTGAAAATAGACCATTAATTTGAACCAGTATGTCTCATATGTACAGAACCTGGGGCACTTATTAAAAGTGGCAATGTGAAATGCCATTATGAGACAAAACACAAAGGTTGTGAACAAACATATCCACTCAAATCTGAAGACAGCGTCCCTGAGACAGCTTGTCCCTATACATCCTGACCTGCGAGGCAGCTTTCACTACAATGAACATAATCAAAACTAAATATCGTACCAAGCTCACTAACATGCACCTCTGCATGTGTATGAGAGCGGTCCTGACTCCATTCAAGCCCAGGTTTAAAATCCTGGCAAGCCAAGCTAGAGCTCAGTTCTCTCACTGAGATATAAAAGAGAAAGTTAAGCACTTTATTTAAACATACACAATTTTCACATTTTATTTATATTCTCTTATTTTGAAATTTAGCCTTACTTTTATTTATTTAATGAGAGAACGTTATACATATCTACAATCATACGTATGTTCAGTTCTATGTTACGTGACAATAAATATTGTCAAAAGGTTTTTGAATTGTACTGAATTTATTTGATTTGACAGTCAGGTATTGATTGCTTGAAAATGTTGATACAACTACTAGGCTACTTAAATATATATCACACTAACTTAGACATTATCATCTATCGGACCTTTGCTTCAAGAAATTTTCTCTTACTGGAACACTTTTTTAATTGAATACCTCTTCTGTAGAGAATGAAACAGTGATGCAGCAAATCAAAAGAAAATAAAAGAAAGTAAATGTGTAGTACAGTACTATGTTGTACCTGTTATAAAAGACACTTATGAACACTTACCTTGTGTGAAGCTCCGAGTGAGATTTAAGGTCTGCTGTTCTAAGTGTGCAGCTCAGCTCGTCTTCCTCTCGACTGCTGATTCTTCTTTATCTTTTGCTGTTATAAAGTGCAGAGGTGAAGGGAAAAATAACTGAGAAAATGAAAGTAAAAGGTATCTGTCAGCTACAGATAACTTGAATAATCGCACATTTTTTATTATTGACATTTACAGCGTTTGGCAGACGCTTTTTCAGAGCATTTCCGAAAAAACAAAAGTGGGAGGTATCTGGCAGTTTTTTTAGCTAGAATCATTGCATGTTTCAGTCCCTTATTTCTACAGAATTAAAATAGCTTAAAAGTACTAATTGTTCATGAAATATATTTTAAATTTCATGACTGACTCACCCATGCTGCTTGCTGCTTTTATGACACACTTCATTTTTTGCATAAACTTTTCGTCTTGGGTTGAAATTGTGTCAGCTGGCATGACGAACACCAGGCAGTGCATCTGATCACTCAAAAAAAGGAACACCTCAAAAAAACACTCAAAAAAAGGAACACCCATTAAAAGGAACACCTTCAAAAGCTGTTCCTTTTAATGGTTTTAAGCATTAAAGAGAAACAGGCAATTTCATCAGCAGATGGAAGCTCTGTGAGGGCATATAGGGTTGTTTGTTCATTTTTTATTTCATGATTTTTATATGATTTATATACATGATTTAATATTTACAATAATGTTCTGTTTGTAGATTTCTTACATATTTAAGATATATTGAAACTCAACTACTGTGATGTGATCTAGAAATTGTGAAACCTTTCATGATCACTTGGTAATAAATAATGATACACCTCAAAATATAACTAATGAAATGATAGAACCCTGACTATTCTTGAATGATTAATGTTCAAATTTTTAATTTTTTTTTAATCCACACATTTGTCCATCAATCAAATCAAACAAAGAACCTTTTAAAATCTGTCAGTTTATTGAAATGATTGTTGAAGTTTGTTAGAAACCATTTAATTTTACTAACATTCTCTGGTGGCCATCACCGGGATTTCATTTCATTCACTGTAAGTGTATATTTACTGTAGCAGGAAATGTTTGTTGCATCCTTTGTATTGTTTAAGCTAATTATTTTGTAATGGCTTATAAAGTTTCATTATGTAATATTTACATTTTATTGGTAAAAATGTGATCAAACACATGGGTATGCATTGTAGAGTTTTATTCACACATTAATAATAACACATCAGAATTTGTAAAATAAAAAAGCAGATAAATGTAACATTCAATATATGAAAATATATCCACACAAATCCTATTACATTACAGAAACTAAGCTAAATATAAAAGATCTGAAATGTTTGAAAAGCTCCATGTTAGCATTACACTCTTTATTCAGGCTGTGATACTGATGCACAATTCCAAATCAATTCTATAATCAAGTAAAAATCCTTTACCAAAATCTTTTATATACTTAAAAAACAAAATGAAATGAATTCATTAATATATTTGCATTAATTATTGGATTAATAAGTAACTCATTAGACAAGCTTTAAAATTGTTCGTCACTTATCATGTGAACTTTCTCTATTTACAGGTTGATTGTTGGTGTGAACTCTTATTGAGCACATAGTCATTAGCAAAGTGGATAATCTTTGTTAAGGCATTGAGCATCAGGCAGTTTATATCTTCATTCATGTCGATCTGCTCGTGATAGTTCAAGACAGGAAAGATACGGTTCACAGGCACACCCAGTTCATTACTGCATTTCTGCATCTAAACACACACACACACACACACACACACACACACACACACACACACACACACACACACAAACACACACACAAATATACATATGATGTCAAAATGTGTAGTTAGAAAATTCTACAGTTTTCAATATGTAAAAATGACTCACATTGTCTTTGATCTTCTTGCTTTTGTAGACATTTTGCAGTTTCTCCTTGGGTATTGGACATGCGAGGTCTACTCTTGTCATGAAAACCACTTGAGGTATTCCTGTAGCATCATCAGGAAACACACACATAACAATTCAGTCATTTCAGTGTAAAACCTTAGAAGTGTGCTGGATTTTTGCAGTCTGATTAATGATCAGTTTATTGGATTTATGTTTCTGTGTTAAAATTTCTGCCAACCCAAATTAATTTATTCCAGTTCCAAATATTTCTAGGTATTCTAAACTGCAGAACATCTAAATTCATATGTTTCATACATGTAATATGATCCAGTTATGCTATTATGGAGTGTGAGTTTTTGGTTTCAATGTAGAAATGAGAATCATGTGAGTCAGAGCATCAGAGCAGTCAAGATTTTAATAGTGCTGTTTTATTTTTATTGTTACACAAATGGTGAGGAAAGGAATGAATTGATTAAATTAATATTACTGAGTTCATGACTGACTAACCCATGCTGCTTGCTTCTTTCATGACACTCTTCATTTTTTGCATAAACTTTTCGTCTTGGGTTGAAATTGTGTCAGCTGGCATGACGAACACCAGGCAGTGCATCTGATCACTCAGGGTGGGGTTTTTATTGTAGTAATGGCTGCTTTCAGACAGTGGGGTTTTATCGATGAACTGAAGAAAAGAGAGTTCAATAAAGACTGTTTATACTTGTAGTATTTTTTAGTGACATTTGTTATTTATGTATGATGTGATTAAGGCAAACTACTGTAATGTGAATTCAACAGAGTGTAAGCGTTACACACCGTGTAACCCTCTTTAATGTGACCTTTTAAAGCACTGATGATATCTTCATTGAGGACTCCTTTATTGAGGTCTGTTTCTGCACCCATTATATCATTGAAGACAAACGGAAATGATCCTTCTTCATTTGCGATTTGATATCGTTCATACTGTAATGTTACAGAAAACCATGTTAAGGTTTAACTAGATAACTGTCTCATGCGTACAAAGTGAAATGAATTCACACACGTAGGACTGTGTAATATACAGTAGACTCACACGTAGAGTATGACTCGTTGTTGATCCTGCAGCAGCCAGACAGTCGATAAACTGACGGCCTTCAAAAATGGACCTGATGGTGTTTATGGTGCTGGACATTCCTGCTCCAACTGGTCCACAGACAAGGAATTGGAGCTCTTTCACTTCATTACAAATTTTAAATGTCTTGAGAGACTTTAACATTCTCTCTTGTCTGAAGAAAAAAAGGTGATTCCAGCACATTTATATTTAATAATTAAATTATTATAATATTCCATATTTAACTTTTATATATTTGTACAATCCACTGCTCATGTGCCATCGTCTAAGATCTTTATGTATAATGGTACTTTGCATATAACCAAAACATTTGTGAACTTACTTCCATTCCACATTCCTCCATTCTTTTGTAACTGTAAAAACAATACAATATTAGCATGCTATGAATTAATATTAATATTAGTATGTATATAACTATACTAACTGTATATTCCCATTCTTAGGAGGTGCATTGTAAAAAGAAATTATGCCCTCCTTTATTTATTAGCGCTGAAATTTTTTAAACCTGTACGATTTTCACCACCCATTATATAGTCATTGCTATGTATTTGTCTGATTAGGAAAAGTTATTATTAGCATTACTCTAGTTAACCGATATAATTTCTTGTAATAATGACTTCTGATACTTACTGATTCTCACAAATGCAGAGCATGAGGGGGAACCTCCACTCTTTTTCAGAGATACGGTGTAGTTTCCTTCATCACCGTCCTCAGCGTTTGAAATTTTCAAGTGAAATTTTTTACCCTCATTGCTCACTTTGTGCTTGCCCTCAACACAAATCAATTTTTGGCCTTGCTTTTCCCATGAGACTGTTAAATCCTCTCTGTTTGCCTGACAGGAAAGAATAAAATCCTGTCCATGTACAACTTGTTGATCAGCCAGAACTGTGACAAATTCTGTTAAAAAGATAAGAAAAATGTGATTAAATTCAAATATTATAAAATGTATATAGATATATGTTTGTATTTCAGGTCATGAGCATGTCGAGCAAACCGTACACTCCTCAGGATACTTAAAGAATTCTTTTAGAATTTTTCCTTTCACATATTTTCAAAATGCTTAAAATTAGATTAAAACATTCGTTAGTTCATCTGAACCAGCTAACGTGTGTTAGATTAGACCATCGTCATGTACAGAGCCCAAACTCCCAATATCTCTGTTTAAATTACTGAATAATTATTTAATTATAACACATTCGGAATTATAATTAACAAGTTATTCTGCAAGAATGCACCAGTTCCAGAGTCACTGTGGTAAATTTCTGATATATTTCAGACCCTAAATTAACATTAGACCGTGTTGAATGAAATGCTTCAGTTTGTGTTTACATACCAGGTTTGGGTACCGGTTGTCCCATGATTGATTCTATATTGAAGAAAAAAATTAAATATTATTAAGATATTGAGAGCATTGAGAGAGTCTTTACAGGAAGCACCACAAACTGGTTTGGGAACAGCACTGAGCAGAACAGGGAGGTTCACGAGATGTGTGTAATCATCATCTACTCTCATCTGCCTGAACTGTTATCTGTCTAGAGTAAACAGTACCAGAGCGTGACCAGGTGAATCCAGCTTCATAGATCATAGTGAAATATTTCAAACTTCAAATATTTTTAATATTTAAACTTCTGTTCCTCAGTGGTGAAATAAACTTCTAACCTTAAATCAAGTCTGTGCATTCCTGACAGATAAGAGAGAATTAGAGTAAAGTTATACATGAAAGAAAGATAGCGATACATGTAGAAAACTATGGGAGAGAAACAGATGAGTGAGACAGAGAAAAGGAGAATAAAGAACAAATGGCACTCTCCAAAAAAAGAAAAGTGGACAGTGAAAATAGACCATTAATTTGAACCAGTATGTCTCATATGTACAGAACCTGGGGCACTTATTAAAAGTGGCAATGTGAAATGCCATTATGAGACAAAACACAAAGGTTGTGAACAAACATATCCACTCAAATCTGAAGACAGCGTCCCTGAGACAGCTTGTCCCTATACATCCTGACCTGAGAGGCAGCTTTCACTACAATGAACATAATCAAAACTAAATATCGTACCAAGCTCACTAACATGCACCTCTGCATGTGTATGAGAGCGGTCCTGACTCCATTCAAGCCCAGGTTTAAAATCCTGGCAAGCCAAGCTAGAGCTCATTTCTCTCACTGAGATATAAAAGAGAAATTTAAACACTATTTTATACATACACAATTTTCACATTTTATTTATATTCTCTTATTTTGAAATTTAGCCTTACTTTTATTTATTTAATGAGAGAACGTTATACATATCTACAATCATACGTATGTTCAGTTCTATGTTACGTGACAATAAATATTGTCAAAAGGTTTTTGAATTGTACTGAATTTATTTGATTTGACAGTCAGGTATTGATTGCTTGAAAATGTTGATACAACTACTAGGCTACTTAAATATATATCACACTAACTTAGACATTATCATCTATCGGACCTTTGCTTCAAGAAATTTTCTCTTACTGGAACACTTTTTTAATTGAATACCTCTTCTGTAGAGAATGAAACAGTGATGCAGCAAATCAAAAGAAAATAAAAGAAAGTAAATGTGTAGTACAGTACTATGTTGTACCTGTTATAAAAGACACTTATGAACACTTACCTTGTGTGAAGCTCCGAGTGAGATTTAAGGTCTGCTGTTCTAAGTGTGCAGCTCAGCTCGTCTTCCTCTCGACTGCTGATTCTTCTTTATCTTTTGCTGTTATAAAGTGCAGAGGTGAAGGGAAAAATAACTGAGAAAATGAAAGTAAAAGGTATCTGTCAGCTACAGATAACTTGAATAATCGCACATTTTTTATTATTGACATTTACAGCGTTTGGCAGACGCTTTTTCAGAGCATTTCCGAAAAAACAAAAGTGGGAGGTATCTGGCAGTTTTTTTAGCTAGAATAATTGCATGTTTCAGTCCCTTATTTCTACAGAATTAAAATAGCTTAAAAGTACTAATTGTTCATGAAATATATTTTAAATTTCATGACTGACTAACCCATGCTGCTTGCTGCTTTTATGACACACTTCATTTTTTGCATAAACTTTTTGTCTTGGGTTGAAATTGTGTCAGCTGGCATGACGAACACCAGGCAGTGCATCTGATCACTCAGGGTGGGGTTTTTATTGTAGTAAATGCTGCTTTCAGACAGTGGAGTTTGTGTGTTGAACTGAAGAAAAGAGAGTTCAATAAAGACTGTTTATACTTGTAGTATTTTCTAGTGACATTTGTTATTTATGTATGATGTGATTAGGGCAAACTATTATAATGTGAATTCAATAGAGTGTAAGTGTTACACACCGTGTAACCCTCTTTAATGTGACCTTTTAAAGCACTGATGATATCTTCACTGAGGATTCCAGAGTCTTTTTCCGAACCCATTATATCATTGAAGGCAAAAGGAAATGATCTTTCTTCATTTGTAAATTGAAATCGTTCATACTGTAATGTTACAGAAAACCATGTTAAAGTTTAACTAGATAACTGTCACATACATACAAAGTGAAATGAAGTCACACATGTAGGACTGCGTAATATAGACTCACGCATAGAGTATGACTCGTTGTTGTTCCTGAAGCAGCCAGACAGTCGATAAACTGACGGCCTTCAAAAATGGATCTGATGGTGTTTATGGTGCTGGACTTTCCTGTTCCAACTGGTCCACAGAGGAGGAATCGGAGCTCTTGAACTTCATTACAAATTGTAAATGTCTTGAGAGACTTTAACATTCTCTCTTGTCTGAAGAAAAATAGGTGATTCCAGCATATTTATTTTTACTAATTAAATTATTATAATATTTCTTGTTTAACTTTTATATATTTGCACAATCCACTGTGCATGTGCCATCGTCTAAAGTATTTATGGATATTTTTTTGGATAACTTTGCATATAACCAAAACATGTTTGTGAACTTACTTCCATTCCACTGTCCTCCATTCTTTTATAACTGTAAAAACAATACAATATCAAAATGCTATGAATTAATATTAATATTAGTATGTATATAACTTCACTAAGAGTATATTCCCATTCTTAGGAGTTGCATTGTAAAAAGAATTTACCCCCCCCCCTCTTTTTTTTATTTATTAGCACCCTTAATAATAACTGCATTGTCCTCACCAAGTTTGGCGTAAACCAAACAATGCATATCACCAAAAACCCCTCATAACAACTATTAAACCTGGTGATGCATGGAGGATTTATCAGACATGACTGCTATCCTGCTACAAATCGATCATCACCTGGTGTCCTTCACCATCACTCTCCCTATCCTACCTAAAACTAACCCTCAGCCCCTCTCTCTTACCCACCTCAACCTCCACTCTGTCTCCCCTTCTACTGTAGCTTCTGGCACTCTTTCGTCTCTTCCTGATCCTGACTAATTTTACTCAATACCCTTGGACTTAGCCACAGACACTTCCTCTCCTCTTTTTTCTCAACAATGTACTTTATCTGCCCTCTGTACACTAAACCAAAGAAAACTACTTGTGTTGTGCAACAATTGAAGAGAGCTAAACTCATCCAAAAGAAAGTGAAAAAACTTGATGCAGATCTTGACTCTTACCTCAGGATGCTTAAAAATTATTTTAGAATTTTTCATTTCAGATATTTTCAAAATGCTTAAAATTAGATTTAAACATTCATTAGTTCATCTGAACCAGCTAACGTGTGTTAGATTAGGCCATTGTCATGTACAGAGCCCAAACTCCCAATATCTCTGTTTAAATTACTGAATAATTGTTTAATTATAACACATTCAGAATTATAATTAACAAGTTATTCTGAAAGAATGCACCAGTTCCAGAGTCACTGTGGTAAATTTCTGATATATTTCAGACCCTAAATTAACATTAGACCATGTTGAATGAAGTGTTTCAGTTTGTGTTTACATACCGGGTTTGGTTATAAATAATCTCCTGATAAACTTTGCCATTCTTGAGAATGAAAACAGCAAATCAAAAGAAAGAAAAAAGGAAGTAACTTTGTAGAACAGAACTTGGTTGTATCTGTAATAAAAGACACATTTGAATGAGAATATAATGATCTTGAAATTAATAGCAACAAGACAATCAACTGGTTCCAGAATCACTGTGGTATATTTCTTATATATTTCAGACCCTAAATTAACATTAGACCGTGTTAAATGAAATGTTTCAGTTTGTGTTTACATACCAGGTTTGGGTAACGGCTGTCCCATGAAGACTCTATGTTGAATAAAAAAATTAAATATTATTAAGATATTGAGAGCACTGAGAGAGTCTTAACAGGAAGCACCACAAACTGGTTTGGGAACAGCACTGAGCAAGACAGGCAGGTTCACGAGATGTGTGTAATCATCATCCACTCTCATCTGCCTGAACTGTTATCTGTCTAGTGTAAATGGTACCAGAGCATGATTCCAGGTTCATAGATCATAGTAAAATATTTCAAAACTCAAATATTTTTATTATTTAAACTTCTGTTCCTCAGTGGTGAAATAAACTTCTAACCTTAATCCAGACAGCAGTGTACATCAGTCTTTAAAATGGCTAAAGGTTTCATGAAGATTTTAACTAACTTCTAAACTCTAACTAAAAAAATAAAAAACTTTATTTACACTAGCACTTAGACGTCTACTCTGTGCACCTTCTTCCCATAGGTCTTAATTATTTTGTATGAAATCTTTTGTAAGTTTTATAACAAACAGTCAAAATGCATTTTTGTTTGCATATGAGATAAAGAATTGAGTGTTTTCTATACACTACACATGATCTTTCTAAATGAACATAACTTACCTTGTGTGAAGCTCCAAGTGAGATTTACGGTCTGTGTGTGTTTCTCTGTCTGCTGTTCTAAGTGTGCAGCTCAGCTCGTCTTCCTCTCGACTGCTGATTCTTCTGTATCTTTTGCTGTTATAAATTAAAGAGGGGAGTGAAGCGTTACTGAGAGAACAAAAGTGAAAGCATCTGTCGAATTTTTATAACTTGAATAATAGCATGTTTATTTTTTATTTATATTTGCAGCGTTTGGCAGACGCCCTTATCCAGAGTGACTGGTTTTACTTCTCTATTATTGAATACATTAACTCTGCTTCACTAGGTTAATATACTTAAGATTCCATGAGCCTAAAACACTGTTCAAAGTTTTTTTTAAATACACACATAAAAGAAACAGGGGAGAAAATGCTAGTTCAAGTATTTCATGAAGCATTTCATTTTGTAGAAATTAGGGACTAAAAACAGGAACATGAGCATGTACATTCTGAATCTGCATGAATTCCCTGCACAGTAATCATCATCATTTACTATGACTCTCCATATCCTTAGTATAAAGAGTGATTATCTCAGTGAGAAGGTCAGCAACAGGGGAAGGAATAGGAATGGTGGCTTCATTCAAAAGTTGCACGACCCATGTAGAGATTGATGCTGGAAACCAACACATAGGTTCATAGCGCCTTTGTAAGCATGAACAGACTCTGGCTACTTAGTTAATGAGTAATTTGATGGCTACTGCACTAAAAATATTCTAAGAAACAGAACATTCATTCATTCATTCATTCAATTTCTACCGCTTATCCGAACTTCTCGGGTCACAGGGAGCCTGTGCCTATCTCAGGCGTTTTTGGGCATCAGGGCAGGATACACCCTGGACGGAGTGCCAACCCATCGCAGGGCACACACACACTCTCATTCACTCACACACTCACACACTACAGACAATTTTCCAGAGATGCCAATCAACCTACCATGCATGTCTTTGGACCGGGGGAGAAAACCGGAGTACCCGGAGGAAACCCCCGAGGCATGAGGAGAACATGCAAACTCCACACACACAAGGCGGAGGCGGGAATCGAACCCCCAACACTGGAGGTGTGAGGCAAACGTGCTAACCACTAAGCCACCAGAAACAGAACAATGGAAGAACAAAATTAAATCATAGAAGGAAAAGTTTTGATAAGCACCAAGCCTCCAAAGTTCAAGAAGTTTATACATACCCATGGCAAAATGCGAGTTGTGTTGAAGAAGAAGCTCAAAGATGAGAATAAAGACTAAAAGCACATAAAACCAACGTATAAATTCCATGGCCTGATGACGTAGGCATCAACCTGTCGGTTTGAAAACATAGGAATGGGCCCCTAGGTTGAAAGATAATGGGAAATTTAGATGGCTGAATGCATAGGTAAAACATTGAACATTTGGAAATAATGGAAAATTTCTAGAAGTCAGAAAAAATTATTATGGAAGCCAAATTACGATTGGATAATTGGGGGGGGGGGGGGCATATCAGAACTGTATATAAGGTTACTGTAACCAGCAGTACATGAATGTACAGGTGAATGTAGCGTATACAGGACAAACTTGTATCCCTGTTACCAGCTGGTTGATTGCTGTCTATATGACTATCAATAAACCTACCTCAGCTGAATCCAGTCTTCGTAAGTTTGGCTGATTATTTCTTCTTTGAATTTCAACATAGAACTGTTGTCTAAACTTATAGTTAAATTGCAGGAGCTAGCCTGGGCCAATGAAAGTTGGAGGCGATTTTTCTTCTACATTGTTTTGGTGAGCCGAGGCAGGAGAGTCTATGGGGACCCCAAACCCCGGATATGGGGAGGGATAGCACCGCTGTCCAGATCAGACAACTTTGGCCATTATAGAAAAAGGTAAGCAGAACACCTGTTAAATCAAAGTTTCTGCTATAGTCTTGTGTGGTCTGTACGGGGCATGACTCTCCAAAAAGAACCTAGCAAGAAATTTTGATTGATTTATAAAACCCAAAAGATTTTACTGTATGTTTTATGTGAATATAAAGACTGGATTTGAAAGAGTTGTGCAAACTCCTTCAAAGAGTTTCAAACACATAGAACCAGAAACCACAGCACTGAGAAAAAAGGAAGATCGACAACTGCAGGAGGAACTGACAAAGTCACTCAACCGACTGGAACAACGATTGAAACGTACTGAGGTAACAGCAACAAATGCTGAAAGGGTACTGGATAAAAGAATGGAGCAAATGAAGACAAATCAATGCTAGAGAGTGTGCCTGACACCTTGAGGACAAAACATCAGACAGATGTAGGATTTGTTAAATCAGCAGTCAGCAGGTCAAGTGCAAATTCAGGTTAAACCCAATGTTAGGTTACCTTACCAAAGACAATACCCATTGTCAATGCAGGCAAGAGAAGGGATCAGACCCACAATTCAAGGGTAACTTGAAGCAGGCATCCTAATGCCAACTAACAGCCCTTGCAACACTCCCATATTTCCTGTCAAAAAGCCCAACTCTGACAAATGGAGGCTTGTGCATGAATTACGGCGGTCAATAGGGTAGTACAAGCGGAGACACCCATAGAGACTGACCCGCACACTCTCCTGTATAAACATTCCAGAATATTCAAAATGGTACACGGTAATAGATTTATGTTCAGCCTTTTTTGCCTTTTGTGCCATTACATCTAAATTCGAGAAATCTGTTTGCATTTACATACGAAGGTCAACAGTATACGTACACAAGGCTCAAACAAGGGTACTGTGAAAGCCCATCAATTTTCAACCAAGTGTTGGCAGAAGATTTAGCCTCGATTGACATCTCTAGTGTCCTGATTCAGTTTGTTGATGACCTATCAATATGCAGCCCAACCAGAGAGCAGTGCAGGAAGGACTCACAGGCAGTACTCAACATGCTTGTGGAAAATGGCCATAAAGTTAGCCGAGAGAAACTGCAGTTTTGTAAAGAGAAAGGGAATGATGAAGGAAATGTAGCAGGCTATGCAATTGTTGCCCCCAGCCACAACCTTTCATCCTTCGAGTCAACCCTGTGTGGCCAAATTGGCAGAACTGAAGGCATTGACGGCTGCATGTACACTGGCCAGTGGACAAACATGCACAATTTACACTGAGTCCGCATATGCGTACGGGGTGTATCAATTATACGGCCCAATCTGGGCCCAACGATGGTTTCATAGAGCAGATGGCTCGCCGGTCACACATGGTCAGGCCATTTCAGAACTACTACATGCCATTACACTACCAGCAAAATTAACTATTGTGAAGTGTGCAGCACACAAAATGGATGGGACATTCGTATCGAGAGGTAATGCGGCAGCTGACGAAGCCGCTAAAATGACAGCTTTACAGCGGATACATAAGCCCACCCAACAGCACATGCAGATGCCAAAAACGATAGTCAAAATTTTTTGCAGAGAAGTAATACCCCGATTTGGAATTCCTGACAAGATCAGTTTGGTTAATGGTATGCATTTCTTGAACAAAGTAACATAGGCCTTGCGATTAAAACACAGGTTTGGATGTGTATATCACCCACAGTCACAAGGAATGGTGGAAAGGACTAACGGGAAACTAAAAGCAAAACTTGCTAAAATCTGCACAGAGACCCAAATTGACATGGGTACAAGCACTACCGTTGGCTTTGATGAGCATGCGTATGCAAACAAACCGCATCACACATTTAACACCACACGAAATTATACGGGTCTACCCATGCTGGTGCCATACTTAAGGGGCCCCTACAAAGGGCCCATGCTTGAGCAATTAGAAGAAGGACTTGCCAGTTATGTAAAGCATATAACCCAAATACACACTTTGTTTCAACCGGTAAAAGGGGCAACGGAGGCAAGAGCTATAGAACTACCCAATGACCTACTAAAAATTGGACCAGGACACTGGGTTTACATCAGATCCTTCAAAAGAAAGTGGAACGACATGAGATGGACAGGACCGTACAAGGTAACACTAGCCACACCAACAGCTATAACGGCCAAGGCTGGATGGTATGGGGTGTTGGGATCAGTGTATACTCCGTCAACCTGCAGGACCTGGCCCCAGCAGTGCTTCAGCCGGTCATCCTCTTCCTGTTCCTTGCCAAAACCCCTCTCCTGGGTGGCCTGTTGAAACAGCTAAGAGAGAGGGTTAGTAAGCGACTGGGACTCACCTGGAGAGAAGTCTCTGGCATCATGTTCCTCCCGAGCCATACAGACCCGGAGGTCCCAGACCTTCTTCTTTTTTTCCGGTCCACTGTTGGTAGTGGACTTCATGGGGGCTGCAAACTCTGGCCAGTCATGTTGTGATTGCAAGAGGGGAACAGGGAGATCTTGGATAAGGCTGACGAGAAGTGGCCACTCTCCTGCTTTGCTCAGGATCTTAACCTGTGCAGTAGAGACCAACTGGGTATTGCCATGGACATACGAGACCACGAGAGTCTTCACTTTATGGGGTGGGGAGTATGGCCAGCTGGGCCAGCATGACCGTACTCCACGAATCCAAGAGCATGGACACCAGGTGGCCATTTACCTCCACAGTAAGGTGTGGGCCCTTTGGAATGGCGGGGGTGTGCAGGCCACAACTTGTGAGCCATTGTTTGTGGGCTTGGGTTGGGGCCTTAAGGTGTGGTTCAGTGGGCATGGGCTCATCGATCGGTCCGAGGGCAGGGAGGCTATCCAATTGTTTCCTTTCCCAAACCCGTTCAGAAGCTTGTTCTTTTTGGGGCTGAGAGTGGCAAGGGCTGTCCTGGAAGTCTCTTCAAGCCAAGTTCTAGGGTGGCCTTGGCATGTTCCAGAGTGCTCAGGAAGTCTTTGGGGTTCTCTTTGCCCTTCAGCCCTACCGCCGTCTGTTTCTCAGCCGGTAGTGCCCGTAAGAACCGGTCCATGGCCACTCGTTCCACGTCCTCCTTGGCGGTGAGTCGATCGTACTGCAACCACCGCCTGACGAAATGCAGCAGTTCATCCATCTGTGGACGGGGGGTTGCTGGTCAGCTCATAACGCCATTTATGAAAATCTCCAGCTGCAGTTACGGGGGATAGACCACAGCAGACAAAAATTACCTCTTTTACTGCCTAATAATCTCTGGCGCTCTCTGGATCCAGCGCATAATCTCCACTGACAAATGGGGCTAGGGCGTCAACCTAGTCCCGCTTAAGCCAGCCCTCTCGGTCTGCGGTACACTCGAAGGTGTCCAGGAAAGCTTTCATCTTGTCTTCAGCGCTGAGCTTACTGAGCCTGAGCTGAGAGTCGTGGCCGGGATTAGGGAGGGGAATCAGCTGGCAATTTGAAGTCCTGGATCAGCTGAATGTGTCTGTAAAAGATTATAAAAGAGACAACAAACATTAGTACTGTTAGGCATGCCCCCTTTTCACCTCTCTAGCAGCTGAGCCTTGCTTCCTGCTGTGCTTTCCTCCTGGAGGGCGAATGCTCCAGAGGCGCTCCTGATTGGCCGTGCTTTTCGGCGAGAGTTTTGGCCGCCTGCCACGCTCTCACTCCCCACAGCGCTGAACATGGTTCCGAAGATAGGGAGCTCGCGATTAGCGCCGCTGGCCAAGTTGCTGAACCGCCATCTTTTACTCTCTCCCTCTTCTTGGCTGCTAATGCAACGGGAGAAGAGAGTTTATTCCTAAATGAATTTGCGGCGGTTCATGTGCCGCCGACACACATGATACAGAAAATCTCTACCTAAAATGGCTAGCGTATACTGCCAAGGAAACTGTGAAGACAGACTGTGTGATATGTGCAAAGAAACCTGCCAGCTAGGGTGGAACCAATTCCAAGAAACCTAGCAACTTGCAAGATCCATAGCTGCAAACCTTTGTCAACATGCTCATACCAGGGATGTGTCCCTTTCTGTCTGAATCGTTTTTTCGACCAGTCAGTAGGAACGGTGAAAAGACTGGTAGGTAAGCCTGTGGAAAAGCCGATAAAATATGCCGACAAACACCTCTATGAAGAAAGTTGTGAAAGTATAGCCTCGCTAGTAACAAGACCAGCAGTTCACAGGCCATCTGGAAACATAAAAATAGCACATAACCTACAATTTCCCCATTGCTACTGGGGATATGGACACAAAATGCTAGGAGAAGTAAAGAATTGTGAGGAAGTGTGGGAAGCCAAACAAGAGTTTTGTTTTTTTTGTGATCAACATTTTTTATTATTATTTACTTATTACAAAACATCAAACTATATACATCAGATGCCATGATTAAGAGATAATATTGTACAACAGTATATAACATAATATTAAGTTCAAAGCCCTTATAGTCGTTTAAAGCATTGCCCCCCTTTTGCAGCTTTTTCGCCTACATGACCTACCCAACAAAAAGTGGTACAGCTCCCACATACTTTGACACACAGGGGTGAGCCTGGTCTCATTTGAAAGAAGAGATTCTCTAGTTTCAGAAACAAGTTTCAGATTGGCCTTACTGGCACAAAGTTACAGGGGTTTGAATGCAGGTTTTTATTTCCGCCTGGGTTGTTTACCTGATAAACTCATTAATCTTATTTTTCTGGAACATGTTAGGGACCAAATAACAACTGAGAGTCATAGCCACATGTCTTGGCTTTCACCAAAAAAAATTTCCAGTCAAAAGACCCAAAAATGGCTTCAATAAAAATATTTTTCTACGGCCCTGGTCGTCGGGTGCAGCGTTTTTGTGTACTTGTTTACTATATAACTTTGACATAAAAGGCTGCAGGCTCAGTCTGAAAAGCCATAAACAAGCCTAGACTCTCTCTCTCTATCACTCTGGTGTGAAAACAGGCCTGTAACTTGACACCCTGAGCTGTGAGAGGGACAAAAGGTCAAGGATTACGCAAGAATTCTTCTGCGCATCCAGTTCACGGAGACACAGGCAAAGAATGTAAGGCATGTCGCATAGCGTTGAAATCGTCTGCTTATTGGCTAAACAGCTGTATAGGTCCCAGCCCATTTCATTGCTATTGGAAGGAGTAATTGTCAGTCAAAGCGGGTTCCCAAAAATTAGGTCATGCCACCATTGGCTTCCCAGCCGTCTATCTCTGCCATACAAGCACCGATTGGCTCAAATGAGGGCTTATTTGATTCGTTAGGACCTGGGCTATAAATACGAGAGATTTTGAATTTTTGAATATCCCAATTAGGAGTTAGAGCGGCAAAACAAGATGATGGCGCACTTCTGTTCAATTTGACCAGTAAAATTTCAGCTATGTCTTCCCAGTTTCCGATAGTCCGATCTTTTGCACCATTGAGTTTGGCTGTGGTACATTCTAACAGAACAATGTCTCTGAAGAAAGATAGCCAGATGAAGTTTGTAGAGATGGATGTTTCAAACCACAGTTTCATAACAGCCGTACTGGTCGCCAAGAGTATCCTTTTTTGACCAGTATTTAATTTAAGAGTCGAGTCATCTAGTAACAGAAGAAGTAGTGGATCCTTGGGTATGTCCATATACAAGATGTCAGAGAGGGTGGAGGATACATAAGTCCATAAGGCAAGTATTCTAGGGCATTCCCAGAACATATGCATATATGAACCTATTATAGAGTTATTACAAATATGACAATAGGGATCAGATCTAAACCTCATCTTGTACAGAACACTAGGAGTAAGATAAGCCTTATTAATAGATTTGTAATGGATCATCTGGTGTGCCAGATTCTTAGAGGCCGTGAAACAATTTCCCCATACAGTGTCCCAGACGGGTTTGGCTAGGTCTTCACGTTCCCAGGAATATGTGGCTATAACAGATGAATATTGAGAACAAAGAACTGAGTCATAAATTTTGGATACTAAGCCACTGGTAGGGATCTTAAGGTCCAGCCAATCCCAAAGGGGATGTATCTGTAACTCGGAATACCAGGGGACACCGTATGCTTTAAGGGCTGATCTTAATCTTAAATATAAAAAAAAAGAAAAACCAGGTATAGAAAATTCTGTGCTTAAATCTTGGAACAACTTGAGGCCTTTATCATTAAAGATGTCACTTAGAACATAAGTACTAGAATCACACCAAGCTTTGAATACAAATGGCTTGTTACCGGTCTGTATATCAACATTGTGTCAAATAGGTGTTGATTTTGTATATAAGAAGGGACCACCCTTGATTTTTTCAATCTGTTTAAAAGTTTCTAAGGAAAATTCAATTATAGGTTCAAGCTTCTTCCTGAAATCTTTTGTTAAGGTAGAGAATGGTAGATCTTGTAAGCAAATCGGATGGACAATGTTTGCTTCTATGCTGCGCCATGTAGTTAAAGAGTCCGGGTTAACCCATACTTTAAGTGGTCTCATCTGGAAAGCCATCTTATATAATTTAAAATCCGGAAATGTTAAACCTCCATCGGGTTTCTTATGTTGCATTGTTTTAAGTCTAATTCTGGGTCTTTTCTTATTCCATATAAATCTACTAATGGCCGCATTAAGTTCTTTGAGAAAACATTTAGGTGGTGCATTTGGTATAGTGGAAAATAGAAAATTAACCCTTGGCAGTACATTCATTTTGATAGTGGATATTCTTCTGTGAAGAGCTAAACATAAGGGGGACCATCTAATTAATCTTCTTTAATCTTGCTCAGAAGAGTTTAATAGTTATGTTTTGAAATTTGGGAGATTGGGGATGAGATGTTGATGCCCAGATAAGTAAATTGTTGGACTATAGGAATCTGAGATGATAAATTGAGATATTCCTGTCTTGCTGAATCATTAAGAGGCATTAAGGCGGATTTACTCCAATTAATTTTATAACCAGATAATGCACCGAATGTGTCAAAAAGACAAACATTCAGGGACTGATGAAGCTATATCAGACACATAAAGCAAAATGTCATCTGCGTAGAGAGAAATTTTGTGTGATGTATCTACACAAATAATGGGATGAATAGGGACTGATGCACTGCTTGTGCTAGCGGCTCTACTGAAAGTGTAAAAAGAAGAGGCGATAGTGGACAGCCTTGACGGGTGCCACAACCCAAAGTAAAGGGGCAGGATATCATAGAATTTGTTATTACACTGGCTGAGCAGTTACTGTAAAGAGTTTTGACCATATTAATGAATCCATAACCTACTTCTAGGTGTTCGAGGACCACCCATAAGAACCCCCATTCAATTCTAACGAAGGCCTTCTCCGCGTCTAGTGATATGACTGCGGAGGAGGCTTCATAGGATTCCGATCCGTGGATGATGAGAAAAAGTCGTCTGATATTATCGGAAGCAAACCGGTCTTTAAGAAATCCGGATTGATCATAATTAATAACCTTACCGATACATTTGTTGAGCCTAATAGCTAGGGTTTTATCGAGAAGTTTTGCATCAGTGGCAATTAGGCTAATGGGCCGGTAACTAGCACACTCTAGGGGATCTTTTCCTTTCTTAAGTAGCAGAGTTATAAGAGCTGTGTTTTGGTCTCTATGCAAAGCATTATTTTTAATCGCGTAATTTAGGGAGTTAAGAATAAGTGGCGATATAATGTCCCATATAGAAGATATTAATTCAGGTCGAATTCCGTCATTACCCGGGGCTTTGTTCTTTGCCATAGAATCGAGGGCCAGTTTTAACTCTTCAGGGGATTTAGTAGCTCCTGATGTTCTGCATCAAACTTAGTTAGATGAAGCTGTTGATGGAAGGAGATATATTGCTGGGGCCTGCTGGAGGAACTAGAGGTGTATAGTTGCTCATAAAAACATTTGAAAATCTGATTAATATCTTCAGGCTGTGTGTAAATAACATAATTTTTCTTCACTGCTTGTATGATTGCTTTAGATTCTACTTGTTTGATCCTTGCTGCTAATAATCTGCTTGGTCTCTCCCCATTAAAGTAATATGACTGCCTTGTGCGATGCATAATGAATTCTGCTCTATGTAAAAGTAAACCTTTCAGCTCAGACTGAAGTGCTCGCAGTTCTTCTGCCTTATGTTGACTATAAGTATTTTTAAGTTCTCGTTCTGTCACCTGAACTAAATTCTCCAATTCGTTTCTGTGACTGTTCTTTATTTTCTGACGATGGGAAGAAAAAGCGATACATTTTCCTCTTATAAAACCAACCTCCCATAGAGATTGAGGATTGTTTATTGAATCTTTATTTAATTGAATAAAATCAACTAAAGAGGCACGTAGTTGCGTGATAAATTTTTGATCGTGAAGTAGGGAGGTATTGAATCTCCAGCGCTTATACCCGGTTAGGAGGGGGTATGGAAGAAGGCTTACGGTCACAGGGGAGTGATCTGAGAGAAGAAGAGGTAATATATCGGTGCTGTCAATAAATGGAATATAAGCAGGCGATACCAACAGGTAATCAATACGAGAAAAGGTTTTGTGGCATGCTGAGAAAAAAGTTAAATCTTTGACCTTGTCATTTTTCAGTCGCCATATGTCACATACATTAATTTGTTTTATAAAATCTTTAAACATCTTAGAAGAGGCTGGATCCGACTGTGACATACGAGACCTATCAAGTATAGGGTCAAGCACCGTATTGAAATCACCGCCTATTATAAGGTGATAGCCATTAAGGCTTAATATCATTTGTGTGAGTTGTTGATAAAATACATTGTTGTATTCATTGGGGGCAATAACTGAGATAAAGGCGTATTTATCATGGGACCAAGTACCTAGTACACATGTAATACGGCCGTCCGTATCACTCTTAGTATGATGAATATGTAAAGTGAGATGACGGGCTATAAGTATCATGACCCCCATGTTTTGAAATCTGTTAACATCACCTGCTTTCAAATGAGATTCTTGTATCAATGCAACGGACACCTTTTTAGATCTTAAATAATCTAAGCACTTTGTCCTTTTGATTGCACCATTTAGACCATTGACGTTCCAAGAGATTACTTTAAGAGCCATAGATCAAAAACAGCATTATATACATTTTAAATGAAAAACAAATCCATGTGAACTTACGAAAACATATCATGGCATCTGGAACAGTAAAGGAACAACAGTGAGAACAAAATGAAAAGTCAGTAAGCAGAGAGTGAAAACAAACTCTCCTATCCGCCCTGAAATTAACACACATGGGATACGTGGCCAGTATAACAGTTGGTCACCCGAGCCCGGAAGTCACCTCGGCATCACGATTTATCCAAAACTTTCCTGACACAGCCGCCCCGTATACAGTATTGCCATCTTTACCTTCAATATCACGGACTGGCTTCCATTAACGCTTCTGCTGAGGTGTTATTACGTGCCGACGTGGGGGTGGCGAAAGCCTGTTGTTGAGCGAGATACGCTTCCCCCTCCGACGGCGTTTGAAGGAGTACAGTTGATCCGTGGTGTTACCTTTACTACAGAGGGATAGATCATAAAGGAGGAGATCCCTATCTATGAGCTTTTTCCTGCATAAGTTCATCTCTCGTCTCTGAGCGGCGGTCTGATTACTGTAATCCGGGTAGAAGTAAAGCAGATTGCCTTTGTATGAAATTTGCCCTGTGACGCGAGCACCTTTAAGGATGGCGTTTCTATCTTGGAACCGTAGTAATTTAAAAATTAGTGTTCGCGGGCCCTTTCTTTTGCAATCGCCAGTGTAAATTCGGTGCGCTCTTTCTATTTCAAACCTGCCGTTTTGAAGAGTTGGAATCCATATCGGCAACTGAGCTTGTAGATAGCCGACAGGATCGCTTCCTTCTTCTCCCTCTTTTAGTCCGACGAGCCGCAGGTTGCTCTGTCGGCTCTTATCCTCCAGTCTCGCCATCTTGTCTTGTAGCATAACCACGGCCTGCTTGACTTCGACCGAGTCTTGTTTCACTTTTCGTACCGCGGATTGGATGTTATCGAAATTGTTGCTAATCGCTCTCATCTCTTTTTCAAGAGAGCCCATTCTTTCCGCCATCAGTTGAATCTCCTCCCTGAAAATTTCTCGAACCACGCCAAGCTGTAGCTTTAGCTCACCAGCCACCATATTGCGCAGCTTCTCATCGTCTGGATCTTTCATCCGTTTTTTCTCTGGGGAGGATAGTGAGAGTTGTCGTTTAGCCATTGCCCTTTAAAGGTTAAACACTGGAGGTAAAAGTGTTAGGTTTGTGTCAAGATTGTAGCGTTTCCGGATGATTTAATAATGCAGAAGTGAAGAGCTCCAAACTCAAGTGGCCATCTCTGTCAACAGGTCACGTGCTCCATCGCCAAACAAGAGGTTTGACAGAAGCTCCCAGAACAATGGGGAGGAATTTGTGCCCCAGTAATCCTGATTGGGGCCCTGAGGGTTCTCCCAATAGGACAAACAGAGAATCCCATGGCAGGACGATGGAAAAGATTCAGCTATGTTGAGGACAAATCTGTATACGTCGACTGGGCAGGGGTTCCTGTAGGCCTCCCCGACGATTACAGAGCTCAGGGACAAGTAGCCGTGGACAATCTTGTAGTGTTTTTTCCATGGTTTTAAAGAATCCTGCAGAATGGATCAGCAGCGATTTGTAAAAGCTACTATCCTAGCCTTTCAGGGAATCAAGAGACAATTACATGCAGTATCCGTAATGGTATTGCAAAACAGTTTGGCCATCGACACAATAATATCACCTGATGATGGAATGTGTAGCCTAATCAGAGATGAATGTTGCTCAATAATACATGCAGGGGAAGGAGGCAATCTCACTGTTGCCCTCAAAGCACTGGAAGACCTGTGCAATGAGCATGTACGGAACACCTACAAACCAGATGTGAAAGGAGAAAGTTGGTTGTACTGGTTGTTCTCAGGAAGTTGGAGGGCCACTCTAACACGAATGGGGATGGTGATGGCAACATTCTTGTTAATATTAATGCTAATTACCTGTTGTGCGATACCTTTGGTTCGTAAAATGATTATCAATGCCACGCAATCCCTGTTTGGACAGAATCTGCAAATTGTAGAAAAGAATGAACCAGAATACATGGAAATGAAAACCCTCGGGGAATATGACATCCATAGAAAGGCACAGGTTTGCCCAGAGAATATAAGATTTATAAGATTAAAGATTTCTTATAATATTAAGAAATAAAATGTAAATATGGTATATGCTAATAAAAATTTATACAAATAAAATAAATAAATAAATAAATATGAGAAGTAGAAGGACATCCTGGTGGATGAACTTGGTGAATCCAGACTGACACACTGGGAGAACCCAATTCCCTGACAGGCAGACTACATTACCATGAACAGAAAATGGGTAGCTGCAAGGGAGAAACAGGTGTATGGACCCTTAAAAAAAGTGGGCAATTCAGATCTGGATGACATACACAAAATATCACTTGATGTGGGAGACATCGTATGGGTTCCAGGTGGGCGGACTACAATGGTTCTTAAACACACAAACGTGGAAGAACCTGGAGATCATGACAATTTGTGCAGGGACCGATAGACTGTGGGCTAACCTACCGGTAAAGGTAGAATATCTCTTGGAAGCTAGTGTATACCATGCACAAGGGCAGGGATGCAGACTAGAGATCAGTGTGAATTTCTCCTCTGTTCCCCACCAAGCCCCTCTACGTGGTGCAAAGCCACAGCGTTCTAAGAGATGGCAGAGGTTAACGAAAAAACCCTGCACAAGAAGAGTGATAAATGAACACTGATGTGACATATAATGAATGTAACATGTCAGGGTGTAAATATTTGTATATACTGTAGAGTCCAGGTAATGAATACACTGTCAAGCACAAATGCTGGCAAGGTGAGAATCTTTCCCCTATCGATTGGCAAGTATGAGAGGGTTTCTGGACTAAGACTTTAAATGAATGATGCATGCATATGGTATATATGGTAATTGTAATAGCATGAAGTAAGATATGCTTCCCTTTTCCACCCACTGCTTTTGCAGCCACAAAAGGTGGGAATTATGTGGGAATTTTTTCTCTAAAATAATGTAAAGGAGAACGTGAAGTAGGGAAAAGGTGAGAGAAGGGAAAACATAAGAAAGTTAAACATTATACAGTGCATAGGCCATTAAGCTCATGGAGGTGAAAAGCAAATGTGTCAATAAGTCGACTATGACTCTCCATATCCTTAGTATAAAGAATGATGATCTCAGTAAGCAGGTCAGCAACAGGTGAAGGAATAGGAATGGTGGCTTCCCTTTAAAAGTTGCTCGACCCATGTAGAGATTGAAGCTGGATAACAACACAGTTAGTGTTACACTTAGTAAGCATGAACAGACTCTGGCTACTTAGTTAATGAGTAAACTGATGGCTACTGCACTAAAAATATTCTAAGAAACAGAACAATGGAAGAACAAAATAAAATCATATAAGGAAAAGTGTTGATGAGCACCAAGCTTACAAAGTTCAAGAAGTTTATAGATAGCCATTGCAAAATGCGAGTTGTGTTAAGATACCCCGCCTTGGAATGCACTTATTTAAAACATTCACATCTAATTCCACATAACCTATATAAGGAATATCAAGTCCATTAGCAGCTTTTAGACCAAGCCACTCACAATCTTGCTTTTTTACATGAGAAAGATATTTATTGAAGAAACTCTCGGTCACAGTCGTGACCATAGAACCTGTGTCCACTAAACATGGAACATTCACATTATCCATCTTAACACCTAAAGCAGGACATTGTCCTACTAACCGATCATAAACTGTAGAATCTGCACAGGAGCCCTCTACCGTTCCTCCCAGCGTATGGCTCAATACGCTGGGGGTCACTAGTTTTCCGACAGCCCAGAGGGTTCTCTAACTCGTTTCCCCCCCATTAGTATCCAAAACAGTATCACAGTACCGAGCAATATGCCCAGGTCAGTTACATTTAATACAGATTGGTCTACCATCAGGTGCACGCTTAAATTGATTGTTCTGACCAGAAGGTTTACTAATAGCAGGAGTGAGGTGATTTACCAACAAGTCATTTTCATACATCAATCATACCCAACCAAACAAACAAAACAAATAAAACAAAACATACCTTAGCAAAGCAAAACCAAACAAATCCACGATGATCCTGAGCTTCAAACTCTCACATTCTAAAAACAGAATAAAACACCGGGACTCCCGGGCCCACACATCTACAAGCCGAGCAACCCAGGCAATTGCTAACAGGACCCCATCTGCTCTTCGCATTCGCCTGTCCTTTAAATAAGTGCGGCTTATTAGCAGTCTGTAATGGAGTTAGAGACCCCACCCCTCTTTTTGTTACCTTGTTACATATACACCTGTATAGGGTTGCTTACAAGTCCACCTTATCAAAACTTAATGCTCTTTACCATTCTGCTATCAGGTTTGCCCCAAATGCTCCTTTCAATACCCATCATTGTGCTTTATATTCATCTGGCTCTCCCTTCACAATCGCCGTAAAATTCACTGGTTCACCTTCATTTATAAGACTGTTCTCGGCCACTCACCTCCTTACTTAGGTCACTTGCTGCAGCTAAAGCCTGTCACATATAACACCCGATCCTCACTTCATTTTCAATTAAGCATTCCTAAAACCAACTCTGAGTTTGGTCTTGCATCTTTTCAATCTGCTGCCGCTCGCGACTGGAATGCTTTGCCAAATACTCTCAAACTGGATAAATTCATTCTAATTTCATCTTTTAATAATATTATCATATTTGTTCACGGATATATGCAGTTGCCTGTCTACAGTACATAATTTTATTTTAAAATGTATTTATGTAATTGTTAACCTGTATGTATTTTAATGTTTTGTATTTATTTTAGCCCTACCTACTTCCCTTTCCCTAAGTGGTTATTCCGCTTGTCAGGCCGCCATTGTAAATAAGAACCTGTTCTTAATGACTTGCCTGTAAAAATAAAGGTTAAATAAAAAATAAATAAATGATTCTTCTTTCTCTTTTGCTGTTTGCTGCATAGGGGAAGTGGAGCATTTCTGAGAAAACGAAAGTGAAAGGTATCTGGCAGTTTTTTTTATAGCTCGAATAATTGCATGTTTAATGATTCCTCATCTATGCTGGAACATTCTTAATTATAGCTCATGAATAACAAACAATTGAAACTTTTAAGCTATTGTAATTATGTAGAAATAAAAGACATGTACATGTACATTCTGAATCTGCATGCTTATGCTTGTCTTGAATTTCCTGCACAGTAACCGTGGTAACCATCATCATAAACATTGTTCTTATATTGTTATTTTTTCTCTGCTGTTTTATCATTGTCCTGGGTTTTATATCTTTATGTCTTTTTATTTATATATTTATATATAGTGGTGTGAAAAAGTGTTGCCCCCCTTCCTGATATTTATAATTTTTTTGCACATTTGTCACATTTTAATGTTTCAGATCATCAAACAAATATAAATATTTGTCAAAGATAACACAAGTAAACACAACATGCAGCTTTTAGATGAAGGTTTTTTTTATTATTAATGGAAAACAAAATACAGACGTTTTCACACGGGGCCATGTGGGTTTGGATTTTGTTTTCCCTAAATAATAAAAACCTTGTTGTTTAATTTTATAGTCAGATTGCAGGAGCCAGCCTGGGCCAATGTAGGTTCGAAGTGAGTTTTCTCCTACACTGCTGACCAGAGAAAAGCAAGACACTCTGTAAAGTCTGCTTCAAGAGTTAAAAGTCAAGTACCGTGACTTGATCTAGAGGTCGGTGAAACCTTTAATGATCCCTTAGTAATAACTAATGATACACCTCATAATATAACTAATGAAATGATAGAACTCTGGGTTAGGGTTTTGTGACTCTGAGTTTTCTTGAATTTGATTAATGTCAAAAGAATTTTTTTTCTATTTTCAGTCAATCCACGCATTTTTCTCAGAGAGTTCGTCAATCAAAGAACTTTTTAAAATGTGTCAGTTCAATTGATTTATTGTTGCAGTTTGTTAGAAACCATTTAATTTTACTAACATTCTCTGGTGGCCATCACCGGGATTTCATTTCATTCACTGTAAGTGTATATTTACTGTAGCAGGAAATGTTTGTTGCATCCTTTGTATTGTTTCAGCTAATCATTTTGTAATGGCTTATAAAGTTTCATTATGTAATATTTACATTTTATTGGTAAAAATGTGATCAAACATACATGGGTATGCATTGTAGAGTTTTATACACACATTAAAAATAATAAATCAGAATTTTTAAAATAAAAAAGCAGATAAATGCTTAACATAACATTCAATATATGAAAATATATCCACACAAATCCTATTACATTACAGAAACTGAGCTAAATATAAAAGATCTATAAAACTGAGCTATATCTAAAATGTCTGAATTAGATATACCTCCATGTAAGCATTACACTCTTTATTCAGGCTGTGATACTGATGCACAATTCCAAATCAATTCTATAATCAAGTAAAAATCCTTTACCAAACTCTTTTACAAATTCAAAAAACAAAATGAAATGTAAGCATTAATATATTTGCATTAATAATTGGATTAATATAAATTCTCATTAATAACTCATTAGATAACCTTTAAAATTGTTTGTCACTTTTCATGTGAACTTTCTCTATTTACAGGTTGTTTGTTGGTGTGAACTCTTTTTGAGCACATAGTCATTAGCCCAGAAGATAATCTTTGTTAAGGCATCGAGCATCAGGCAGTTTATATCTTCATTCATAACGATCTGCTCATGATAGTTCAAGACAGGAAAGATACGGTTCACAGGCACACCCAGTTCATTACTGCATTTCTGCATCTAAACACACACACACACACACACCTTTTTAACTAGTCTGAGCCAAAACACAAACACAAATATACATATGATGTCAAAATTTGTAGTTAGAAAACTCTACAGTTTTCAATATGTAAAAATGACTTACATTCTCTTTGATCTTCTTGCTTTTGTAGACATTTTGCAGGTTCTCCTTGGTTATTGGACATGCAAGGTCTACTCTTGTCATGAAAACCACTTGAGGAATTTCTGTAGCATAATCAGGAAACACACACATAACAATTCAGTCATTTCAGTGTAAAACCTTAGAAGTGTGCTGGATTTTGGCAGTCTGATTAATGATTAGTTTATTGGATTTCATATTTCTTTGTTAAAATGTTAGCCAACCCAAATAAATTTATTCCAGTTCCAAATATTTCTAGGTATTCTAAACTGCAGACAATCTTAATTCATATGTTTCATACATATAATATGATCCAGTTATGCTATTAGGGAGAGGAAAGGAATTAATTGATTAAATGTAATTAATTAAAAATATATATTTAATAAATTTAAATATATTTTAAATATCATGACTGACTCACCCATGCTGCTTGCTGCTTTCATGACACTCTTCATTTTTTGCATAAACTTTTCGTCTTGGGTTGAAATTTTGTCAGCTGGCATGACGAACACCAGGCAGTGCATCTGATCACTCAGGGTGGGGTTTTTGTTGTAGTAAAGGTTGCTTTCAGACAGTGGAATTTCAGAGTTGAACTGGAGAAAAGAGAGTTCAATAAAGACTGTTTATACTTGTAGTATTTTCTAGTGACATTTGTATTTATGTATGATGTGATTAAGGCAAATTACTACAATGTGAATTCAAGAGTGTAAGTATTACACACCATGAAACCCTCTTTAATGTGACCTTTTAAAGCACTGATGATATCTTCATTGAGGATTCCAGAGTCTTTTTCCGCACCCATTATGTCATTGAAGGCAAAAGGAAATGATCCTTCTTCATTTGCGATTTGGAATCGTTTATACTGTAATGTTACAGAAAATTATATGAAAGTTTAACTTGATAACTGTCTCATGCATACAAAGTGAAATAAAGTGACACACATAGGACTGTGTAATATACAGTAGACTCACGGATAGAGTATGACTCGTTGTTGTTCCTGAAGCAGCCAGACAGTCGATAAACTGACGGCCTTCAAAAATGGATCTGATGGTGTTTATGGTGCTGGACTTTCCTGTTCCAATTGGTCCACAGACGAGGAATCGGAGCTCTTGAACTTCATTACAAATTTGAAATGTCTTGAGAGACTTTAACATTCTCTCTTGTCTGAAGAAAAATTTGATTCCAGCATATTTATATTTACTAATTAAATTGTTATAATATTTCATATTTAACTTTTATATATTTGTACAATCCACTGCGCATGTGCCATCATCTAAGATCTTTATGGATAATGGTACTTTGCATATAACCAAAACATGTTTGTGAACTTACTTCCATTCCACTGTCCTCCATTCTTTTATAACTGTTAAAACAATACATTATTAACATGCTATGGATTAATAGTAATATTAGTATGTATATAACATCACTAACAGTATATTCCCATTCTTAGGAGGTGCATTGTAAAAATAAACTAGAATGTGAATGGTGCCTGCATGTGGCAAGTTCCCCTCATCGTGCTGAGTATTTTGATATATGACATGTCCAAATTGTGCTAACTTCTTGATTCTGCTTATTTTGGGGGCGGGGCTACACGTGACATTATGTGGTGTCGACTGCTGTCACCAGAATACCTGGTGGGGTGCCAATACTTTTGGAATCATTGGGTTGATAGTGTGGAGTTGATAGTTACATGTATTGAGAGTCTCCTTTACATCTACAGTCACTAGGAGAACACAGAAGAGAAGCCGTGCCTGAGCATGCTGCGTGTGTACGAGATTAAAGGGATTTTAGGAATTTCCCATTCCCATATCTCTAGCACACCTCTCCTCAATGAGCCGGTCGATTTGACACCTCATTCTTGGGTCTAGGACAAAAGCTAAGACAAGTTACGTGCCAAAATTTTGTCCGGAAGCCGGAAGAATTATAACCAGAACGCACATTTCCTGAAGAAAATGGGAATTGTGCTTGCACGTGGCAAGAGACAAGCATGTGACATCATCTGAATACTCTTGAGGATGTTTTCCTCATTGTGCTGTGTTTTGATATGTCACATGTCCATGTTGTAAAAAGTTTTTTGATTTTGCATATTTTGGGGGCGGGGCTGCGGCACAACCGGAAGGCCGGTCAGTACACCAATTTAAACCTTTCTTCAGAGTATCACCCTAAAGGAACTGGCTGAGTTTGGTGTAGAGAGTTCGAAAACTTGCCGAGTTATAAACCTCCAAAGTTTATAATGGGAGTTTATGGGAAAAAAGGCCATTTTGAGACCCCTGTACCGGAAGTACCGGTACTCGGATCACTTAGAAAAGTAATAGCACACGTCTCCTCAATGAGCCGGTCAATTTCACATGTCATTCATGGGTCTAGGACAAGTTAAGTGCCCGAAGTTTTGTTCCGCACAATAGTAAAAATGTTGCTTTGCAAGCACCATTAATAATAAGTATGCAGGATAATAAGAATGTTGCATTGCAAGCACAATTAATTACACCCTTCTTTATTTATTAGCACTGAAATTTTTTAAACCTGTACGATTTTCACCACCCATTATATAGTCATTGTTATGTATTTGTCTGATTAGGAATAGTTATTATTAGCATTACTCTAGTTAACTGATATCATTTCATGTAATAATGACTTCTGTTACTTACTGATTCTCACAAGTGCAGAGCATGAGGTGGAACCTAAACTGTTGCTCAGGGTTACGGTGTAGTTTCCTTCATCACCCTCCACAGCGTTTGATATTTTCAACTGAAATTTTGTACCCTCTATGCTCATTCTGTGCTTGCCCTCAACACAACGCAATTTTTGGCCATGTTTTTCCCATGAGACTGTTACATATGTTGTGTTTGCCTCACAGGAAAAAATAAAATCCTGTCCACGTTCAATTTGTTGATCAGCCAGAACTGTGACAAATTCTGTTAAACAGATAAGAAAAATGTAATTAAATTCAAATATTATAAAATGTATATAGATATATGTTTGTATTTCAGGTCATGAGCATGTTGACCCAACCGTACACTCCTCAGGATGCTTAAAGTATTCTTTTAGAACTTTTCCTTTCATTTATTTTTAAAATTAGATTTAAACATTCATTAGTTCATCTGAACCAGCTAACGTGTATTAGATTAGGCCATCGTCATGTACAGAGCCCAAACTCCCAATATCTCTGTTTAAATTACTGAATAATTATTTAATTATAACACATTCAGAATTATAATTAACAAGTTATTCTGCAAGAATGCACCAGTTCCAGAGTCACTGTGGTAAATTTCTGATATATTTCAGACCCTAAATTAACATTAGACCGTGTTGAATAAAATGTTTCAGTTTGTGTTTACATACCAGGTTTGGCTATAAATAATCCCATGATAAACTTTGCCATTCTTGATATTCGATACTGTAGCCCTGTAGAGAATGTGCAGGTTGTATCTGTAATAAAATGCATGAATGAAATGAATAATAATGATCTTGAAATTAACAGCAACAATACAATCAACTGGGTCTTGTTTATTATGGTTTAAGATCATAAGTAGAGGTGTGTGTGTGTGTGTGTTCATGTGTGTTTTGTTTGCATATGAGGTAAAGAAGTGAGTGTGTTTTCTATAACTTAATGTTATTGACTTAATGTTGCTTTATCAAAGCATTATTCAGTCAATTTTACTGTATTGTTCAACTTGTTTTTTCTGGATACTTTCTGTTAAAAATTTGGTCAAACTCACAAAGTTGTTCAATATTGCTGCAAAAGTTATAGGTCTTCCAACACCTAACCTTATAGAACTCAATAACACAGCTATCGGACACTTTGCCATTTCAATAGATTCCACAGATCCACTAAATGATTATCTAGCCCCACTGCCCTCAGGGCGCAGGTACAATGCTCTGAGGTGCAGGGTGCCTGCTTTGGAAGAAGCCTGATTCCCTCAGTCATTAAGTACGTTAACAGCAGACAACCCTGAGTGTTATTTTGAATGTTTCTTGACATATGTGTATTATGACTGTTTATGTTGTGAGTGTCAAACAAGTGCAGTGTTGTGGAAAAGAATTTCCCCTTTGGGGACAATAAAGTAAGTAAAGTAAGTGTTTTCTATATTACACATGATCCTTTTAAATGAATATAACTTACCTTGTGTGACGCTCTGAGTGAGATTTAAGGTCTGTGTGTGTTTCTCTGTCTGCTGTTCTAAGTGTGCAGCTCAGCTCGTCTTCCTCTCGACTGCTGATTGTTCTTAATCTTTTGCTGTTATAAAGTACAGAGGGGAGTGAAGCATTACTGAGAGAACAAAAGTGAAAGTAGCTGTTGTATTTTTATAACTTGAATAATAGCATGATTATTTTTTATTGACATTGGATAAGGGCGCTTGGCAGACGCCCTAATCCAGAGTGACGTACAAAACTGGTTTTACTTCTCTATTATTGAATACATTAACTCTGCTTCACTAGGTTAATAAACTTAAGATACAACATGGGGAGGCATAGCGCCGCCGTCCAGACCAGACAACTTTGGCCAGTATAGGAAAAAATAAGCCCCATACATCTCGCTCATGGTAGCAGAAGGATTTGAATCAAAAGATTTAGGACCAATGATTAGGGAAGCAGCACAGGAGAGTGAAAGTCGACGCATAATCCATATATACATCTCGTCCAGACAACAAATACATATGAATCTCACAAAAGGCAGTAGATAGCGTGGTAGCTACACACACGGATAGAAAGGCACATACAGTTGTCATCGCATACACTAACAGTCATGACAGAGAACGGAACAAATGAAGATGAATCATTGCTAGAGAGTGTGCCTGACACCTTGTGGACAAATCATCAGACAGATTCAGGTTAAACCCAATTTTAGTGTACCTTACCAAAGACAATACCCATTGTCAGTGCAGGCAAGAGAAGGGATCACCCCCATATTTCCTGTCAAAAAGACCAACTCTGACAGATGGAGGCTTGTGCATGACTTACGGGCGGTTGATAGGGTTGTACAAGCAGAGACGCCCATAGTGCCTGACCCGCACACACTAATGACAAATATCCCAGAAAACTCAAAATAGTACACAGTAATGGATTTATGTTCAGCCTTTTTCAGTGTGCCATTACATCTAAATTCGAGACATCTGTTTGCATTTACATACGAAGGTCAACAGTATATGTACACAAGGCTCCCACAAGGGAACTGCGAAAGCCAGTCACTATTCAACCAAGTTTTGGCAGAAAATTCAGCCTCGATTGACATCTCTAGTGTCCTGGTTCAGTTTGTTGATGACCTATTAATATGCAGCCCAACCAGAGAGCAGTGCAGGAAGGACTCAATGGCAGTACTCAATATTCTTGCCGAAAATGGCCATAAAGTTAGCCAAGAGAAACTGCACTTTTGTTAAGAGAAAGTTGAATACCTTGGCAGGGTATTACAAGGAACAAATAGGTCTCCCAACCCAGCCCATGTGGAATCATTATGCACTGCCCCAAAACCTCAAACAGTAAAACATTCTTTCTTTTTCTATAGAAGACAGTGGATCTGTGACTTTGCGTTAAAAACAGCTCCTCTGCACGCACTGATACATGCAGCAGATCAGAAAAAAGAAAAAGCATCCCTTGCTTGGACCACAGAGGCCCCTGCAGCATTTGAGTTGCTAAAGGGTGATCTTTGTTCTGCACTAGCATTGGCTGGGCCAGACTACAGCAAACATTTCACCTATATGTCTCAGAAAAACAGGGTTTTGCAACTGCTGTTCTACCTCAACAACAGGGTCAGGGTAGGCAGTCGATCGCCAACGGTACATCCCTCGATAACATAGAGAAGGCAATGCCTCCTTGTTACAGAGCATTAGCAGCGGCTGCTTTTGCTTATCAAAAAGCGTCTTTGATTAGCATGGACCTCCCAACAACCCTGTACATGACCCATGCCTTGCATGCTTTCTTGACAAGTCCTGCATTTGTAATTACCCAAGCACGTAAAACAGGGTATGATGCAGTTCTTTCAGCACCTGAATTAACAATCCAGAGGTGTCGTACAGTAAATCCAGCAGACAGAATGGTGACCCCATTAGAAGGAGAGCCACATGACTGTCATGTTGTTTTAACAATGCACATTTGAAAGCATGTCAAGATCTTGAGAATCTATCACTGCCATATTAAACCCTAACTTATTTTGTCAACGGCTCATGTTTTAGGGGAATGGAAGGGAACGTAGCAGGCTATGCAATCGTGGCCTCCAGCCACGACCTCTCATCCTTCCATACTGTCCAAGCCCTACCTGTGAGTCAAACCTGTTTGGCCCAATTGGCATTGACGGCTGCATGTACACTGGCCAGTGGACAAACATGCACAACTTACATTGACTCCACATATGCCTACAGGGTGTGTCACTTACATGGCCCAATCTGGGCCCGGGAAGGGTTTCATAGAGCAGATGGCTCGCCGATCACACATGGTCAGGCCATTTCAGAACTACTACATGCCATTACACTAGCAGCAAAATTAGCTATTGTGAAGTGTGCAGCAAACAAAATGGACAGCACATTTGTATCCAGAGATAATGTGGCAGCTGACGAAGCTGCTAAAATGGCGGCTTCACAGTGGATAGATATCCTGCCAATTACACTCCCACAGGACACTCCTCCACCAGAGACTAACCTAGTATCTTTAGCTGAATCTCAGAATGCAGCCTCAGTCCATTAGACTACATGTTGGAAAGAAATTGGAGCTTGAAGGCATAGTCATTCTGGCCTGTGGCGAGGGCCACATGGACACTATACTCATATCACTATTGACTACCCTAATCAATACAGCGCATGGATTAGACCATTGCACAAGGGGGGAGGTAGTAAAAAGGCTTAAAAGAACATGATGGTCACCATTCTTAGGCCCAACAATGCAATAACTAGCTGTAAAATATGTGCCATGTGTAATATCAGAAAAAACTTCGCAGCTTCAATAGGACACAACCCACAGCCAGATAGTCCATTTTGATGTGTCTAGTGATTGATTTCATTGACATGATTGAAAGAAAAGAAAGGAAAAGGTACGTTTTGGTGGTAGTGAATAGGTTAAGTAGATGGGTGGAAGCCCACCCAACAGCACATGCAGATGCCGAAATGGTAGTAAAATTTCTTTGCAGAGAACAACCCTGATTTGGAATTCCTGATAAGATCAGTTCAGATGATGGTATGCATTTCTTGAACAAAGTTGCCAACAAAGTAACACAGGCCTTGCGAATAAAACACAGGTTTGGATGTGTATATCACCTGCAGTCACAAGGAATGGTGAAAAGGGCTAACACAAAATTGCAAAAAGCAAAATTGGCTAAAATCTGCGCAAAGACCAAGAACTCAACTGCAGGAAAATAGCAACAGACGGGAACCAGAGAACAACTGAAACATGGCCCCAAGAGACACTAGAAGAATAAACCAGACATCTGCAAAATTGATAACGATAGCAATAGCCGCCATACTCATAATAGCAGCAGGATCACTCAAGTCAAGTCAAGTCACCTTTATTGTCACATAAAGGTGACTGAGGAAAATAAAACGGACAAAGGTCCAGATGGACTGTACTCAAATATGGAAGATGAATGCTGAAGGCACAAAAGACAGCAAGGCGAAATTACAAACCAACAAGAGGAACCAGGCAGAGAATTGGTGGTCCCAATTCCAGGAAATCTAGAAACTTGTCATATGCATAGCTGCAAACATTTGTCAACATGCTCATACCATGGATGCGTCCCTTTCTGTCTGAATCATTTATTCGACCCGTTGGTAGAAATCTGTGAAAAGACCAGTAAGTAAGCCTGGGGGAAAGCTGATAAAATATGCCGACAAACACCTCTATGAAGAAAGTTGTGAAACTATAGCCACGCTAGTGCAAGACCAGCAGTTCCCAGGCAACCTGGAAACATAAAAATAGCACATGACCTTCAATTTCCCCATTGCTAGAGGGGATATTGACACAAAATGCTAGGAAAATTGTGAAGAAGTGTGGGAAGCTGACCAAGAGTTACAAGTAACAGCCTTGGAGTTAAATGGAAGCATGATAAAAATTTCAGGTAAAGAAACGGTAAAGAAAGGAACGCTGCCAATAGCAGATGTATTCTGGTATTGCCGACAAGGGAAGTCACTACGACAGAATCTCCCAGAGCAATGGGGAGGAATTTGTGCCCCAGTAATTCTGATTATTTCCATGAGGGTTCTTCCAATAGGACAAACAGAGAATCTCCAGCCAGGAAGATGGAAAAGATTCAGCTATGCTGAGGACAAATCTGTATATGTCGACTGGGTGGGGGTTCCTGTAGGGGGTTCTCCGATGATTAAAGAGCTCAGGGACAAGTAACTGTGGACAAGCTTGTAGTGTTTTTTCCATGGTTGCAATCAAAGAAAAATGCGGAATGGATTAATTTCATATGGTATAATCAGCAGCGATTTGTAAAAGCTACTATCCTAGCCTTTCAGGGAATCAAACAACAACTACATGCAGTATCTGTAATGGTATTGCTAAACAGTTTGGCTATCGACACAATGATAGCACCTTATGATGGAGTGTGTAGCCTAATCGGAATGCATGCAGGGGAAGGAGGCAACCTCACTGTTGCCCTCAAAGGATTGGAAGACCTGTGCGATGAGCATGCACGGAACACCTACAAACCAGAGAAAGTTGGTTTTACTGGTTGTTCTCAGGAAGTTGGAGGGCCAATCTAACAAGAATGGGGACGGTGATGGCAACATACTTGTTAATATTAATGCTAATTACCTGCTGTGTGATACCTTTGGTTCGTAAAATGATTACCAATGCCATGCAATCTCTGTTTGGACAGAATTTACAAATTGTAGAAAAGAATGAATCAGAAACATGGAAATGAAAACCTTCAGGGAATATGCCATCCATAGAAAGGCACAGGTTTGCCCAGATATAGCATCTGGCACCGTTCATTTTAGATTTCATGTCCCAGGCACCCTAAATTTCAACATCTACTCCTCAATTAACCGATGACCACTCCGTTTTACGATTTTATTGAGGGCTACACTCCACAGCATCACACACCCACACCTGGAGTCTCCACAAAGACCAGATAACCCCATGCGACTCATTGGGGCCTGCAAACAGAACTCTCACACACACACACACACACACACACACACACACACACACACACACACACACACACACACACACACACACACAACACAATGAGACATTCCTTTTACTAATAAAACCCAAGATAAGGTACTCTAAGGTTCTCATTCTTATAACCCTTTTTGTAATGTGTTTCTTCTTTTAAGGCTTGCCTGACTTGAAATTATTTGCTCCTTAATTTCCTGACAAGGGTATATTTTATTCATGTGTCAGAAAACAACATTGTATTTAAAAATCCGTTATACTCTATCATCATATCTTACTGATCATGGCATGTTAATGTATACCTGTTCTAATGCCATATGCCCCTTTAAGGTCTGATGTCAGAATGTATACGAAGCTATCGTTTTCTTTTTACTTCCCTAATGAAAGTGCATCTTGTTTATGTTTCATTTTTGTTTCTTTGCCTTTATCTTTGCCTTGATTAATGATCTATGTATGTAATGTACCGCTGCCTTCATACCATCATTACCCTTCATGTTTAGTATCCAAATGACCACAAAATTATCGGTTACTCATTTTTCAAGCACTGGTGTATTTTATTTGAGCACGAAAGGCGCCGTACCATCTTAATACACCCTGGATCAAACTTTAAAGTCATCTAAAAGTTTGATAGCTAAACCACGCCCACAGACACCTGAAACAAAGGGAGTTTTTCCCTTCAAAATCCTGACCAAAGTATTGGTCATCTTCCCAAAGATGGGTGGAGTTCGCGACCTTTAAATTGTCAGAAACACCACTAATTTAAGTTTCTGTGACGATTTCCCAGTTAGGGTGTGATTAATTTTTAAGTCTAAGCTTGCCATTTCCTTTCCTTCCTTTCTCTAGTTTCTTCTTTCCAGTCTCTTCGTCCCTTTCCCCAATTTTAATTTCTTTTGTTTTATTTTATTTTTCATTTTCGTTTTCCCTATTTCTTTTGTTTGTTTGTGTAGATAGTTTTATGTTGTGTTTGTCTCATTCATTAAATGTCATAATTTTGAGCCACAGGTGATTTGTCTCTGAGTCTCGCTCACAAATTAAGGTACCTGCAACATCGGGTCTGAACTACATGCTCTATTGAGTTAACTTAATTTAAATTACGGTATACAGTAAAAGGAAAGCGAATCTTTCTTGGCCGGGAAGATACCGCCTTCATAGAATTAATAAAGGTACGCGGCCTGTTCGCCGGACGAACAGACCAAATAAGCGTAACCTTAATTCCAGTACCGTTAATTTCAACTTAGGTTAAAATACTTAGAAGCCACTATAACATGTTATAGTTACTTATAAATATTTACCTTGCTTCGCGAGCCAAAATCGCTACACAGAGAATATAAGATTTCTGTAAATAAAATGTAAATATGGTATATGCTAATAAAAATTTATACAAATAAAATATATAAGGATAAAAATGATTAAGAAAAAAATGATAAAAATAATAATAAAACAAAATAATATAAAAAATAAAAAAATAGAAAAATAATAAAACAAATAAAACAAATAATAAAAAAAAGATAACAAAAACACATATATACAAATTAAAAGAAGAAAAATGTAGAAAAGTTAGGGATCATAAAGTAAACATTGTATAAAAGTACTTTTAATCTAGAAACAAGAATGGTGTTATGTGGTGTTTTTCTGTCTTTTGTTTCCCATAAATAGCAGGAAAATTGTGATGAGAAAATGACGAACTTAGTACAAACGGAGAAGGACATCCTGGTGGATGAATTTGGAAAGTGGAGACTGACACACTGGGAGAACCCAATTCCCCGACAGGTAGACTACATTACCATGGAATGAAAATGGGTAGCTGCAAGGGAGAAACAGGTGTATGGACCCTTAAAAAAGGGGGCAATTCAGATGTGGATGACATGGTTCTCGTTAAACACACCGATGTGGAAGAACCTGCAGATCATCACAACTTGTGCAGGGAACAATAGACTGTGGGCTAATCTACCTGTAAAGGTAGAATATCTCTTGGAAGCTATACCATGCATAAGGGCAGGGATGCAGACTAGGGATCAGGGTGAAGTGCTAGTAACCTCTCCCCTGTTCCCCACCAAGCCCCTCTACGTGCTGCAAAGCCACGAAAAAGGTTAACGAAAAAACCCTGCACAATAAGTGATAAATGAACACAGATGAAACATATAATGAATGTAACATGTCAGGGTGTAGATATTTGTATATAGAGTCCAGGTGATGAATACACTGTCAAGCACAAATGCTGGCAAGGTGAGAATCTTTCCCCTATCGATTGGCAAGTATGAGAGGGTTTTTTTCGCTCACCTCTGGACTAAGACTTTAAATGAATGATGCACGCATGCGGTATATATGGTAATTGTAATAGCATGAAGTGAGGTATGCTTCACTTTTCCACCCACCGCTTTTGCAGCCACAAAAGGGGGGATTTATGTGGGAAATTTTTCTCTAAAATAATGTAAAGGAGAATGTGAAGTAAGGAAAAGGTGAGAGAAGGGAAAACATAAGAAAGTTAAACATTATATAGTGCACAGGCCATTAAGCTCATGGAGGTGAAAAGCAAATGTGTCAATAAGTCGAATATGATTCTCCATATCCTTAGTATAAAGAGTGATGATCTCAGTGAGCAGGTCAGCAACAGGTGAAGGAATAGGAATGGTGGCTTCCCCTTAAAAGTTGCTCCACCCATGTAGAGATTGAAGCTGGATAACAACACATAGGTTCATAGCGCCTTAGTAAGCATGAACAGACTCTGGCTACTTAGTTAATGAGTAAACTGATGGCTACTGCACTAAAAATATTCTAAGAAACAGAACAATGGAAGAACAAAATTAAATCATATAAGGAAAAGTGTTGATGAGCACCAAGCTTACAAAGTTCAAGAAGTTTATACATACCCATGGAAAAATGTGAGTTGTGTTAAAGAAGAAGCTCAAAGATGAGAATAAAGACTAAAATGGGGGCATATCAGATCTGTATGTAGGGTTACTGTAACCAGCAGTATGTCGGTGCAAGTAACGTCTACTGGACAAACTTGTATCCCTGGTACCAGCTGGTTGATTGCTGTCTATACGACTGTTAATAAACCTACAGTACCTCAATTGAATCCAGGCTTTGTGAGTTTGGCTGATTATTTCTTCTTTAAATTTCAACTTAGAATTGTTATTTAATTTTATAGTCAGATTGCAGGAGCCAGCCTGGGTCAATGTAGGTTGGAAGTGAGTTTTCTCCTACAGTGCTGACCAGAGAAAAACAAGACACTCTGTAAAGTCTGCTTTGAGAGTTAAAACTCAACAACTACTGTGACTTGATCTAGAGGTTGGTGAAATGATCCCTTAGTAATAACAAATAATACACCTCATAATATAACTAATGAAATCTGATTAATATAACTAATAGAACTCTGGGTTTGTGTTTATTGACTCTGAGTTTTCTTGAATTTGTTTGATGATTAATGTTGAAAGATTTTTTTTTTCTGTTTTCATATTCAATCCACACATTTGTGACAATCAAATAAATCAAAGACCTTTTTAAAATCTGTCAGTTCATTGAAATTATTGTTGCAGTTTGTTAGAAACCATTTAATTTTACTAACATTCTCTGGTGGCCATTACCGGTATTTAATTTTATTTACTGTAAGTGTATATTTACTGTAGCAGGAAATGTTTGTTGTATCCTTTGTATCGTTTAAGCTAATTATTTGGAAATGGCTTATAAAGTTTCATAATATTTACATTTTATTGGTAAAAATTTGATCAAACTTTGTATAGTATGCATTGTATAGTTTTATTCACACATTAATAATAATACATCAGCATTTTTTAAATAAAATAGCAGATAAATGTAACATTCAATATATTAAAATACATCCACATAAATCCTATTACATTACAGAAGCTGAGCTAAATTAAAAAGACTAAAAAAGTCTAAAATGTCTGAAAAGCTCCATGTTAGCATTACACTCTTTATTCAGGCTGTGATACTGATGCACAATTCCAAATCAATTCTATAATCAAATAAAAATCCTTTTCCAAACTCTTTTATATACTTAAAAAGCATAATTAAATTTAAGCATTAAAATATTTGCATTAATTATTGGATTAATATGAAAATCTGAGTAACTCATTAGAGAAGCTTTAAAATTGTTTGTCACTTATCATGTGAACTTTCTTTATTCCCACCTTGATTGTTGTTGTGAACTCTTTTTGAGCACATAGTCATTAGCCCAGTAGATAATCTTTGTTAAGGCATCGAGCATCAGGCAGCTTATATCTTCATTCATGTGGCTCTGATTGTGATAGTTTAAGACAGGAAAGATACGGTTCACAGTCACACCCAGTTCATAACTGCATTTCTCCATCTGGACACACACAATCACACACACACACACACAAACACACACACACACACAAATTTACATATGATGTCACAGTTTGGAATTAGGAAAATGCAGTTTTCGATGTGATAGATTACTCACATTGTCTTTGATCTTCTTGCTTTTGTAGACGTTTTGCAGGTTCTCCTTGGGTATTGGACATGCGTAGTCTACTCTTGTCATGAAAACCACTTGAGGAATTCCTGTAACATAATCAAAAAACAAACACATAACAATTTAGTCATTTCAGTGTAAAACCTTAGAAGTGTGCTGGATTTTTCCGGTCTGATTAATGATTAGTTTATTGGATTTATGTTTCTGTACTAAAATTTCTACCAACCCAAATGAATTTTTTCCAGTTCCAAATGTTTCTAGGTATTCTAAACTGCAGACAATCTTAATTCATATGTTTTGTACATGTAATATGATCCAGTTATGCTATTATGGAGAGCGAGGTTTTGGTCTCAATGTAGAAATGAGAATCATGTGAGTCAGAGCATCAGAGCAGTCAAGATTTTAATAGTGCTGTTTTATTTTTATTGTTACACAAATGAAGAGGAAAGGAATGAATTGATTAAATGCATTTAGATATTAATACATTAATACATTTAGATATATTTTAAATATCACGAATGACTCACCCATGCTGCTTGCTGCTTTCATGACACTCTTCATTTTTTGGTTAAACTTTTTGTCTTGGGTTGAAATTGTGTCAGCTGGCATGACGAACACCAGGCAGTGCATCTGATCACTCAGGGTGGGGTTTTTATTGTAGTAAGGGCTGCTTTCAGACAGTGGAGTTTGAGGGTTGAACTGAAGAAAAAAGGGATCAATAAAGACGCATGATTTGATTAGGGCAAACTACTGTAATGTGAATTCAACAGATTGTAAGTGTTACACACCGTGTAACCCTCCTTAATGCAACCTTTTAAAGCACTGACGATATCTTCATTGAGGATTCCAGAGTCTTTTTCCGCACCCATTATATCATTGAAGGCAAAAGGAAATGATCCTTCTTCATTTGCAAATTCAAATCGTTCATACTGTAAAGTTACAGAAAACCAGGTTAAAGTTTAACTAGATAACTGTCTCATGCATACAAAGTGAAAGGAGGTCACACACATAGGACTACATAATATAGACCCACGTGTAGAGTATGAGTCTCTGTTGATCCTGTAGCAGCCAGACAGTTGATAAACTGACGGCCTTCAAAAATGGATCTGATGGTGTTTATGGTGCTGGACTTTCCTGCTCCAACTGGTCCACAGACAAGGAATCGGAGCTCTTGAACTTCATTACAAATTTGAAATGTCTTGAGAGACTTTAACATTCTCTCTTGTCTGAAGAAAACATATTTATATTTACTAATTAAATTATTATAATATTTCATATTTAACTTTTATATATTTGTACAATCCACTGCGTATGTGCCATCGTCTAAGATCTTTATAGATAATTGTACTTTGCATATAACCAAAACATGTTTGTGAACTTACTTCCATTCCACTTTCCTCCATTCTTTTGTAACTGTAAAAACAACACAATATTAACATGCTATGAATTAATATTAGTATGTATATAACTATACTAACAGTATATTCCCATTCTTAGGAGGTGCATTGTAAAAGGAAATTATGCCCTCCTTTATTTATTAGCGATGAAATATTAGTATGATTTCCACCACCCATTATATAGTCTTTATTATGTATTTGTCTGTTTAGGAAAAGTTATTTTATATATAGTTATATAGAATAGTAGAATATATTAGAATAGTTCTTAGGAATAATTATTAGCATTACTCTAGTTAACTGATATCATTTCATGTAATAATGACTTCTGTTACTTACTGATTCTCACAAGTGCAGAGCATGAGGTGGAACCTGAACTGTTGCTCAGGGTTACGGTGTATTTTCCTTCATCACCCTCCACAGCGTTTGAAATTTCCAAGACACAATGTGTACCATTTTTTCTCACATCATGCTTGTCCTCAACACAACACAATTTTTGGCCTTGCTTTTCCCATGAGACTGTTACATCTTCTGTGTTTGCCTTACAGGAAAGATTAATCTTCTGTCCATGTTCAACTTGTTTATCAGCCAGAACTGTGACAAATTCTGTTAAACGGATAAGAAAAATGTAATTAAATTCAAATATCATAAAATGTATATAGATATATGTTTCTATTTCAGGTCATGAGCATGTCGAGCCAACCGTACACTCCTTAGTATGCTTACAGAATCTTTTAGAATTTTTCCTTTCACATATTTTCAAAATGCTTAAAATTAGATTTAAACATTCATTAGTTCATCTGAACCAGCTAACGTGTGTTAGATTAGGCCATCGTCATGTACAGAGCCCAAACTCCCAATATCTCTGTTTAAATTACTGAATAATTATTTAATTTTAACACATTCAGAATTATAATTAACAAGTTATTCTGCGGGGGCACGGTGGCTTAGTGGTTAGCACGTTCGCCTCACACCTCCAGGGTTTGGGGTTCAATTCCCGCCTCCGCCTTGTTTGTGTGGAGTTTGCGGGTTTTCTCCGGGTACTCCGGTTTCCTCCCCAGGTCCAAAGAAATGCATGGTAGGTTTATTGGCTTCTCTGGAAAATTGTCCGTAGTGTGTGAGTGTGTGAGTGAATGAGAGTGTGTGTGCCCTGTGATGGGTTGGCACTCCGTTTAGGGTGTATCCTGCCTCAATGCCCGATGACGCCTGAGATAGGCACAGGCTCCCCGTGACCCGAGAAGTTCGGATAAGCGGTAGAAAATGAATGAATGAATGAAAGTTATTCTGCAAGAATGCACCAGTTCCAGATTCACTGTAGTAAATTTCTGATATATTTCAGACCCTAAATTAACATTAGACCGTGTTGAATGAAATGTTTCAGTTTGTGTTTACATACCAGGTTTAATTGAAGTTAATCCCAGGTATAACCCTATATTCTTAAACATATTGGTATTAGATACTGCAGCCCTGTGGAGAATGAAAACAGTCACACAGCAAATCAAAAATTAGTAAATGTGTCCCACAGTACTAGGTTGTACCTGTAAAGACACTTATGAACACTTGCCTTGTGTGAAGCTCTGAGTGAGATTTAAGGTCTGTGTGTGTTTCTCTGTCTGCGGTTCTAAGTGTGCAGCTCAGCTCGTCTTCCTCTCGACTGATGATTTTTCTTTATTTTTTGCTGTTATAAAGTGCAAAGGTGAAGTGGAGCATTTATGAGAAGATTAACTTGAAAGGTATCAGTCACCTTTTTTGTATAACTTGAATAATAGCATGTTTATTTTCGGCAGACGCCCTTATCCAGAGTGACGTACAAGCTGCTTTCAATTCTCTGTTATTGAATACATCAACTCTGCTTCACTAGGTTAAGATACTTCAGATTCCATGAGCCTAAAACACGGTTCAAAGTTTTTTTAAAACATTTTTTAAAACACTTACTTATTGTAATTATGTAGAAATTAGGCACTAAAGACAGTAACATGATCATGTACATATTGAATCTGCATGAATTCCCTGCACAGTAACCACAGTAACCATCATCATTAACATTGTTCTTATATTTCCCTCGATGGTTATGAGTGGAACAACATGTTATTATATAAAATTGTAAATCAATCTGTATAATAAAAGGCTGCAAATGCATTTGTTAAATATGTTACATCTTATTTGTCACATACTGTACCTGTAACGCTTGGGTTTTAATAGTACACTAGTAGAACACAAACACAGAAACCACAATACAAATGATTTTTTTTTTCTTTTTTAAATCTTTTCTATGTAATCGATTCTGGGAGTTAAAATGACACCTCTCTCTCTTTGCTGAGTTTGTTATCCAGTGTTATACATGTGGTCTTGTCTGAATGGGAAAGAAAGCTCATGCAAGAAGAACACCTGTTATAAAATATTACAAATTATATATTTTATATTATTATATTATTAATTATATATATATATATATATATATTTCAGGCCCTAAATTAACATTAGACCGTGTTAAATGAAATGCTTCAGTTTTTGTTTACATACCAGTTTGGCTGGAGTTAATCCCCAGTGTAACCCTAGATTCTTAAACATTTTTTGGCATTAGATATTGGAGCCCTGTGCAGAATGAAAACAGTGACGCAGCAAATAATCAGAAAGAAAAAGTAAGTAAATGTATATCACAAAACTAGGTTGTATCTGTAATAAAAGACACTTATGAACAAGAATATAATCATCTTGAAATTTACAGCAACAATACAATCAACTGGTTCTTGTTTATTATGGTTTAAGATCATTAGTAGAGGTGGGTTCGTGTGTGTTTTGTTTGCATATGAGGTAAAGAAGTGAGTGTGTTTTCTATAGCTTAATGTTATGGACTTAATGTTGCTCCTCGATTATTATTATTGCTACTTTATCAAAGCATTATTCAGTCAATTTTACTGTATTGTTCAACTTGTTTTTTCGGGATGCTTTCTGTTAAAAAGTATGGTCAAACTCACAAAGGTGTTCAATATTGGTGCAAAAGTTTTAGGTCTTCCAACACCTAACCTTATAGAACTCAATAACACAGCTATCGGACACTTTGCCATTTCAATAGAGCGGGATTCCACACATCCACTAAATGAGTATCTAGCCCCACTGCCCTCAGGGCACAGGTACAATACTCTGAGGTGCAGGGTGCCTGCTTTGGAAGAAGCCTGATTCCCTCAGTCATTAAGCACGTTAACAGCAGACATCACTGAGTGTTATTTTGAATGTTTCTTGACATATATGTATTATGACTGTTTATGTTGTGAGTGTCAAACAAGTGCAGTGTTGTGGAAAAGAATTTCCCCTTTGGGGACAATAAAGTATAAAGTAAGTAAAGTAAGTGTTTTCTGTATTACACATGATCCTTTTAAATGAAACTTTAAATTCAAAACTTACTTTAAACTCTAACTTTAAAATCAAACTTACCTTGTGTGAAGCTCTGAGTGAGATTTATGGTCTGTGTGTGTTTCTCTGTCAGCTGTTCTAAGTGTGCAGCTCAGCTCGTCTTCCTCTCGACTGCTGATTGTTCTTTATCTTTTGCTGTTATAAAGAACAGAGGGGAGTGAAGCATTACTGAGAGAACAAAAGTGAAAGTATCTGTCGTATTTTTATAACTTGAATAATAGCATGATTTTTTTTATTGACATTTGCAGCGCTTGGCAGACGCCCTAATCCAGAGTGACGTACAAAACTGGTTTTACTTCTCTATTATTGAATACATTAACTCTGCTTCACTAGGTTAATATACTTAAGATACAATGTGGGGAGGCGTAGCACCGCTGTCCAGACCAGACAACTTTGGCCATTATAGGAAAAAATAAGCCCCACACATCTCTCTCATGGTAGCAGAAGGATATGAATCAAAAGATTTAGGACCAATGATTAGGGAAGCAGCACAGGTCAGAGAGTGAAAGCCGACGCATAATCCATATATACATCTTGTCCAGACAACAAATACATATGAATCTCACAAAAGGCAGTGGTAGCGTGGTAGCTACACACACATGGATAGAAAGGCACATGCAGTTGTCATCGCATACACTAACAGTCATGACAGAGAACGGAACAAATGAAGATGAATCATTGCTAGAGAGTGTGCCTGACACCTTGTGGACAAAACATCAGACAGATTCAGGTTAAACCCAATGTTAGTTTACCTTACCAAAGACAATACCCATTGTCAGTGCAGGCAAGAGAAGGGATCAGACCCACAATTCAAGGGTAACTTGAAGCAGGCATCCTAATTACAACTAACAGCTCTTGCAACACCCCCATATTTCCTGTCAAAAAGCCCAACTCTGACAAATGGAGGCTTGTGCATGACTTACGGGTGGTCCATAGGGTGGTACAAGCGGAGACGCCCATAGTGCCTGACCCGCACACTCTCCTGTCAAACATCCCAGAAGACTCAAAATGGTATTTACTGAACTGAATTAACTGAATTAACAATCAAGAGGTATCGTACGGTAAATCCAGCAGACAGAATGGTGACCCCATTAGAAGGAGAGCCACATGACTGTCATGTTTTTTCCAATGCACATTTAAAAGCATGTCAAGATCTTGAGAATCTACCACTGCCACATTCAACCCTAACTTATTTTGTGGAAATTTTTCTCTAAAATAATGTAAAGGAGAACTTGAAGTAGGGAAAAGGTGAGAGAAGGGAAAACATAAGAAAGTTAAACATTATACATTGATTATACTATGATTCTCTATATTCTTAGTATAAAGAGTGATGATCTCAGTGAGCAGGTCAGCAACAGGTGAAGGAATAGGAATGGTGGCTTCCCCTTAAAAGTTTTACTTTTAATCCCTGTGTGTGTGTCTGTGGTGTGTGTGTGTGTGTGTGTGTGTGTGTGTGTGTGTGTGTGTGTGTGTGTGTTTTTATGTGCATGTGTTAGATTTTATGTGTGCATTTGTGTCTGTATGTATGTTAATTGCACTGAAAAGGGCAAAAGTGTGACCTATTGCCCCACTAAATGTGGCCGGGTCAAATTGACCCGGGAGGACAGTTCATAATTTGGAACAATCTTGGTCAATTTCAGGCAAATATTGATATATGAAATATCAGGCACAGATGATGGGGGCGTTTGCGCAACAAAAGCAGGAGAATAATGGAGCTGTAGGGGTGCTGGTAGGTGTGAGGTCCAGGGATTTTTACCTTAGGGACATATCCTGCTCAGGGGTGCAGAATAGCCTTGGACATGCCATGGCAAAATTCTAGGCAGGCAGGGGCGATCGACAAAGCCTGCAAATCACCCACACTTTTGAGAGAGACTATGGCTAGGAGCAGATCCAACTTCTCAGAGAAACTTCTCAGAGGCTGACTCTATGGACTCTAAGGGGGCTTCCAGCAGCCCCTCCAGGACCACAAAGAGGTCCCAGGAAGGAAGGTGCGGTCTACAGGAAAGCCTCAGCCATCTGACACCACACAGAAAGTGAGAGACCAGAGGGTGCCTACCCAAGGAGGCCCCAAAAACAGGCTCATGGTTCGCAGTGATGGCGGCCACATACAACTTTAAACTAAATGGTTACAGGCACCAAGAAAAGCAAGACTGCAGGAACTCCAGCACTGTAACGACCAGTGTTCATCTCACCAGAGGCAAAAAAGCCTCCATTTCAGAGCAAACAGCTTCCTAATGGAGAGATCCCTAGCATTCAGTAGAGTCTCTGTCACCTCAAATAAGAGGCTTGCTTCTAGGAACTGGTCGTCATCAGGGGCCAGACCCAAAGCTTCCACATCTTGGGACGGGGTGTAGTATTGCCCCCTGTGCCTGAGAAAGATCCTTCATGACGGGAACCTCCCATGGAGTGCCGTTCAGGAGAGAGACTAGGTCTGTGAACCAAACTCGAGAAGGCTGACAAGGGGCAACTAGGAGAAGTTTGACTCAGTCATGGCACACTCTGGCAAGGATGTGCATGAGCAGAGCTACCGGGAGGTAGGCGTACAGATGGAGCCTCGGCCACGTCCGTACCAAGGCATCCAGGCCCAAATGGGCCGGATGAGAGAAGGATTGTCTCAAAAAAAAATCTGACAAATATTCTTCACCACGTGTGAGTGGAAGACGCCGCTCCCCTAGCCTCAGCACCTGCCTCAACAGGAAATCTGATTTTTTATTTACATGGCCTGGAATGAAAAATGCTCTCAGCGAATGGAACCACAGCCCCCATCTTTATTGGGGACAATGAAATATCGGCTGCAAAAGCCGTAGACCAGCTTTGGGAGAGGAACATGCTCTATGGCCCCTTTCCTCAGAAGCGAGAGAAGTTCCTCTTGGAGAAACACTGCCTGGTGCCTGACAACAATCTTGGGCAACACACCCTGGAAGCGAGGAGGACAGGAGGAGAACTGGATCCTGTAGCCTTTTCCTACAGTATCCAAGACCCACTGAGATGCCCCTAGCAGAAGTTTCCACGCTGCCTTGTTGGCTGAGAGTGGTGTCAAGCTCGCGCAGACCTCTCGGGTGACCTGAAACAGCACACTGGCAGGTGCTAACCAAGGGAGATTCATGCAAGGAAAAGGAGCAGGCACAGACCTTACTGCCCCCAAAACACCGGAGGTGGCAGGGCAAGCAGTAGGGGGCGCATTCCTGAATAGGGCACTCCTAGGAACCCCAGCCCTCGGGCATCAGGACTCATTTGTACCCCGCCTGGCCGAGATGGCGGACCTGAGGTCCTCTCTTTCCTGACAGGTCTTGGTCCGGGTACGCTGACCTACCTCCCTAGTCTTAGACGGGGGGGGGCACAGGTAGCCACACAAACCCTTTTCACTGCCCTGAGTGAACTAAAAGGGGTTGGGAGACACTGGAAGATGGCTCAGGCTGCTCACCGCAGTGAAGGAGAAACTCTCTAAATTCCGCCAACTGGCATTTCACCTCCTGGTGCCTGTCGACGAACAAGCCCTGAGGTGAAGCTGGGCCATCCAGGAGAAAGGACTTATCCTTATCTTTAATATCAGTCAAATTGAGGCACAGGTGCCTCTCCTTGGCAACCAGTGCAGACATATGGCCTTACCCACAAAGGCTGAAGTAGTTCTACAAAGCTTGGATGGAATCGCAGGCTTCCTTCATGAAGGCAATGTAGGTGAGAGATAGCCCACATGTGTCTCTTTAATCCCAGGTATCGCCCCATACCCATGGCTTTCAAGCCCTATAATGGCCAAATAGCCAGACATGGCAGGGAAAAAAATAAGCACTGAAAATGGATTTCTACAAGACCTTGACACCATGGTGTGGAGGTCTGGGAAAAATGGCAGCTGTCTGAGTGAAGGTGGACTGAAGTCAGAAAGCGGTCATCTAGCTCAGAACGGACAACACCAAGTTCCTCTTCAGGCTAATCTAATTTTAACATAGACACAGCGAATAACCACCTCGAGGAGCTCCTCGAACGCCATTAATTGTGTCGGCTGTTCAGAGGGAGGAAGCCCCTCCCCACCCACATTGAGCTCCTCAGAGCCCGACATGGAAAGCAGCATGCTCTCTTCCAGGTCGGGAGAAATCGCAGCGCGAGCTCCTGAAACCGAGCAAACGACGTCAGGAGAGAGCGAAAGAGAAAGGGAAATACCCGTCTCTTGCTCCACTTCTGCTAACTCAACCATTATCGAAGCCGACACGGTGGACGCAGGACCCGAACCATGAGGTGCAGCCGAAGCTGAAAATACAGCCAAGCGAGTTCGGAGAGTACGCAGAGGGTATCCCTCACAATGCACGCAGCCAGCTCCCTGGAGAGCCGACTGGGCATGCTCCTCTCCCAAACAAACCAAGTAAAGTGAGTGAGTGTCGCCCCCTGTGATAAAGCGAGGGCTTGGAGGCATGCATCTGTTAAAATGCTTGGATTGCAACATATTTTGTCTCTCTGCACTAGACGGACAGGACAAACAATCGACACACATACACAGAGCGCTTCCTGAAGACAAAGAAGCTGAAGCAATGTGATGTAGATGCCCTTATATGGACCTACTGGCGCCTTATCACTTCGTCACATGTCCTTCCTGAGCCAATAAATTGGCGTGTGCACACAGAGCTTCAGACACAACTTCCTCACAGAAGCATTCCCATAGCGTCAGCCCTGACGCAGCGTCGAGTTCCCTCAAAAGTGAACAACATGCTTGGATGACAACAATAAAAATCAGGGAATGTTAAAAGCTAAGGAAAAGAAATGTTTTCAAGGATGAATTGAATGTGGCAATAGAAGCGGATAGCCTGATATATTAAGGTAGGCTATTCCATAATTTGGGTCCCACAACTGCAAAGGCCCGATCACCTCGTTTTTTTAAGGCAAGATTGCGGTACAACAAGTAAGCATTGATCTTAAGTTTCTTAACGGGGAATGATGGGAGAGTAGACTGGTCAAATACTCAGGGGCCAGATTATTTAGTACTTTGTAAACGTGTGCTTTAACTCTCTACATTTGATTATATTGTCTTCTGGTAAAGTAGATTCCTGTCTTTTGTATACTATCTGCTTAACTCACTTTGTTCTAGAGTAGTGTGATTTGAATTGTGTTATATTCTATACCATTTTTTATTTTATAGTGTTGGTCTTTGTTGTTCTCTCAGCTGATTAATCAGGAGTAGTTTCAGTCTCCCTTAAGGTGTGAATTGGGGGCAGGGCTTACCTATTTAAATTGAAGGTTCGTTCTCTCTCTAACATTAGTGTCTAGTACTGTTTTGATATATTCTACCATACCTTAATTCTCACTCTTGTTTGACTACAAATATGTGCCTTAAACCCATATCTGTACTCAAGCCTTCTTCTGCTGCTGTTTTATGTTTCATTGTGTTCTTATTGATTCTATTTATTTTGTTTTTATTGTTGTTTTACTGGAAAGCACCTTGTGCTCCTTTTGGCTGTTGTAAGGTGCTCTATAAATAAAATTTGATTGATTGATTGATGAAGCCCTACTCTCACAGATGCTCTCATCCACAGAGCAGAGGTCACAATCCCAGTAACCTCATCTACCCTCCTCTGTTGTGTAAGTCTCAAACAGTGGTGGTAGGTGGGCTCTGGAATTTTCAGTCTGCTATAAAGAAAGCTGATTTTATCTCTGCTTTAACTTCCCATTACTCCTTTGATTTCCTTGCGCTAACAGAGACCTGGATATCCCCACAGAACACTGCTACACCAGCTGCTTTATCCACTGCCTATGCTTTCTCTCACTCACCACGAGAAACAGGCAGAGGTGGCAGTACAGGTTTATTGTGGTCAAAGAAATGGTGCTTTACACCTCTCCTCTTCTCCCATTTAACCATCTCTGCTTTTGAATTCCATGCCATTTCAGTTACCTCTCCAATCAACCTTGTTATCATTGTTGTCTACCACCCTTCTGGTCCCCTAGGAGACTTCCTCGAAGAAATCCCCCCGACGGTGCTTGGTGACTTCAACCTCCCCTCTGACAAGCTACATTCTTCTTCCCTCCTGTCTCTTCTTGACTCATACACCCTCACACTCAACAGCTACATCCCCACACACAAAGGAGGCAATGTCCTGGACCACTCTACAGAGACAGCCCTTTTGGATGTCTCTGAGAAGCTACATGCTGCTAGATCAGCCAAATTGTCATCCATCCTTATCCTCCTTGACCTTTCAGCAGAATTTGATATGGTCAACCACAAGGCTCTCTTATCCATCCTCAAGAGTCTTGGGATTTGCGGATCAGCTTGGGAATGGTTTGCTTCCTACCTGGAAGGACGCTCATATCAGGTAACATGGAGGGGAGTGACATCTGGCGTCCCACAGGGCTCAGTACTTGGTCCTCTCTTCTCTTCTTTTCTCTTCTGTATGCTCACTCGCTTGGTGAAGTTATTTTATCACATGGGTTCTCTTACCACTGCTATGCTGATGATACACAACTTATCTTCTCTTTCCCACCCTCAGATGCCACAACTTCTGACCGGATCTCAGCATGTCTGGCAGAAATTTCATCATGGATGACTGCTCATCAGTTAAAGCTAACCCTAACCCTAACCCTAGCAGCATGTAGCTTCTCAGAGACATCCAAAAGGGCTGTCTCTGTAGAGTGAGCTGCTTTAAAGCCAGACTGGTTGGGGTCTCGGAGGTTGTTCTGTGAGAGATAGACAGACAGTTGATTATAGACAATGCGTTCAAGAATTTTTGTAAGAAATGAGAGAAGTGATACCGGTCTGTAGTTACTGATGTCTGATGTATCCAGAGCAGGTTTCTTTAGGATGGGAATAACCCTTGCTCTCTTGAAAGTAGTTGGTACCTGACCAGATGCTATGGATCTATTGACGATAGTGTAAATGAAGGGCAAAAAGTCTTGCAAGATGGTCTAGAGCATACTGGTAGGGAGCGGATCCAATGGGCAGGTGGTAGGATTACAGGACTGGATGAGTTGTAAAATCTCTTCTGCTGTCACAGTTGAGAAATGTGACAACAAAGGTGTAGGGGAATGCATACTCGGAGATTTAAGTGGAGTCGTGGCTGAAGTGAAGGTCCAGCAGATTTCCTCAATCTTCTCCTGGTAGAAAGAAGCAAAGGCTTCTGCAGTCAGGGAGGATGAAGAAGGTGGAGCCAGGGGGTTGAGCAGAGAAGAGATGATGTTGTGGAATTTCCCAGGGTCATGTGAGGAAGCTTCAAGCTTTTCCTTGTAGAAGGAAGTCTTGGCAGCAGTCACATCTGTGGAGAACTTGACAAGAAGTGTTCGGTAAAAATCAAGATCTGCATCAAGTTGTGATTTCTTCCACTTTCTCTCTGATGATCTTAGCTCTCTTCGATTGTTGCACAGTACATCTGAAAGCCAAGGAGCAGAACAAGAAGTTTTCTTGGGTTTAGTGAACATAGGGCAGAGGAAGTCCATAGTTGAGGAAAGAGATGAGAGGAAAGTATCTGTGGCTGAGTCCAAGGGTAGTGAGGAAAAAGATTCAGGATCAGGAAGAGAAGAAAGTGTGCCAGAAGCTACAGATGAAGGGGAGACAGAGTGAAGGTTGCGGCAGGTAAGAGCGAGGGGGTGAGAGGTAGTTTTAGGTAGGATAGGTAGAGTGATGGTGAAGGATACCAGGTGATGATCAGAGACGTGTAGAGGGGTAGCAGTCAGGTCTGTAGCTGGAGAAGGACGGGTGAAGACCAGGTCCAGGACATTGCCTCCTTTGTGTGTGGGGATGTAGCTGTTGAGTGTGAGGGTGAATGAGTCGAGAAGAGACAGGAGGGAAGAAGAATGTAGCTTGTCAGAGGGGAGGTTGAAGTCACCAAGCACCGTCAGGGGGGCGCTATCAGAAGGGAAAGCACTAAGCAGTGAGTCCATTTCTTCCAGGAAGTCTCCTAGGGGACCAGGAGGGCGGTAGACAACAATGATAACAAGGTTGATTGGAGAGGTAACTGAAATGGCATGGAATTCAAAGGAAGAGATGGTTAAATGAGAGAAGAGGAGAGGTGTAAAGCACCATTTCTTTGACAACAATAAACCTGTACCACCACTGCTGCCTGTTTCTCGTGGTGAGTGAGAGAAAGCAGAGGATAAAGCAGCTGTATACTTATTAAGTATATACTTATACTTATTTCATCATGGATGACTGATCATCAGTTAAAGCTCAATCCTAGCAAAACTGAACTGCTGTTCATCCCAGGTGATTCATCCCAGGGTCATGATCTTGCTATATCCTTGCACAACAATCTGATCTCCCCTTCAGCCAAAGCTCGCAACCTTGGGGTAACCATGGACAATCAACTGTCCTTTTCCTCTCATTTTGCTAATGTGACTCGCTCATGTCGGTTCCCTCTCTACAACATTAGAAGGTTTCGGCCATTTTTGTCCACACAGACTGCTCAGGTACTTGTTCAGTCTCTTGTCATTTCTAGACAGGATTACTGCAATAGACTGCTGGCAGGTCTATCTATGAACGCAATCCTTCCTCTGCAAATGATCCAAAATGCAGCTGCCCGGCTTGTTTTCAACCTGCCAAAGTTCTTGCATACCACCCAGCTGCTGCGATCCCTCCACTGGCTTCCGGTAGCTGCATGCATCAGATTCAAAACACTGATGCTGGCCTACAAAGCCAAAAATGGACCAGCTCCCTCTTACCTCAAAGCCCTCATCATTCCTCGCACTGCACCCAGCAACCTCCGATCTACCAGCACTGCTCGACTGGTTCCACCATTTCTCAGGGTAAGAGGCAAGTATACTACAAGGCTCTTCTCTGTTCTGGCACCAAGGTGGTGGAACGAACTTCCCCTAGAGGTCCGGACAGCTGAGTCACTGGCTATTTTCACTTTTTCATTGTAACTTTGAACAAATGTTTTAAATTCATGGTACCTTAAGTATGTAACCTAGTGAACCAGCATTAATGTATTCAATGTTAGAGATATAAGCACTTATGTACGTCGCTCTGGATAAGGGCATCTGCCAAATGCTGTAAATGTAAATATAAAGTAAAATTTTAAAATCAACTCTAAATTTGATGAGAAGCCAATGTAAGGCTAATAAGATGGGAGTAACTGACTCATGTTTGCACATCTTAGTGAGAAGTCTAGCTGCTGAATTTTGAACGAACTGTAATCGAGAGAGAGAGAGAAGATTGGGAGACACCATAATAAAGAGAGTTGCAGTATTCTAGACGTGATATAATGACTGCATGGATCAATGTTTGGAAATCACTTTGGGATAAAAATGATTTTACTTTGGAAATCTGTTGGAGATGGAAAACGCTGGATTTTACCACAGCATTAATCTGTTTGTCGAAGTTAAGGTTGTAGTCATAAAGGACACCCAAGTTCCTAACGCAGAGGGTTTTATGAACAGTGAATGTTTGCAATGCAGTTTTCCGTAGGTCAGAATAGGATTTATCAGGATAATAATTATATTGGGATATATATATACACAGTAAATAATAATAATTGTCCATTTGCATTGAAGGAAATGCACAGCATAGCGTCAATGACGTTGGCCTTTAAATCTGATCTCATATACATTCCTCCTGGACGTGACCCCCTGTTATACAACCAAAAGTTTGAATGTGTGCTGACCAGAGAAAAACAAGACACTCTGTAAAGTCTGCTTGAAGAGTTAAAACTCAACAACTACTGTGACTTGATCGAGAGGTTGGTGAAATGATCCCTTAGTAATAACAAATGATACACCTCATAATATAACTAATGAAATCTGATTAATATAACTAATAGAACTCGGCGTTTGGGTTTTGTGACTCTGAGTTTTCTTGAATTTGTTTGATGATTAATGTTGAAATAATTTTTTTTTTCTGTTTTCATATTCAATCCACACATTTGTGACAATCAAATCAATCAAAGACCTTTTTAAAATCTGTCAGTTCATTGAAATTATTTTTGAAGTTTGTTAGAAACCATTTAATTTTACTAACATTCTCTGGTGGCCATCACCGGTATTTCATTTTATTTACTGTAAGTGTATATTTACTGTAGCAGGAAATGTTTGTTGCATCCTTTGTATTGTTTAAGCTAATTATTTTGTAATGTGCATTTTCATTATGTAATATATACATTTTATTGGTAAAAATTTGATCAAACTTACATGGGTATGCATTGTATAGTTTTATTCACACATTGATAATGATACATAAGAATTTTTAAAATTAAAAACAGATAAAATGTAACATTCAATATATGAAAATATATCCACATAAATCCTATCACATTACAGAAACTGAGCTAAATATAAAAGATCTGAAATGTCTGAAAAGCTCCATGTTAGCATTACACTCTTTATTCAGGCTGTGATACTGATGCACAATTCCAAATCAATTCTGTATTCAAGTAAAAATCTAAACTCTTATATACTTAAAAAGCAAAATGAAATGTAATCATTAAAATATTTGCAATAATTATTGGATTAATATGAATATCTGAGTAACTCATTAGACAAGCTTTAAAATTGTTTGTCACTTATCATGTGAACTTTCTTTATTCACAGGTTGATTATTTTTGTGATCTCTTTTTGAGCACATAGTCATTAGCCCAGTAGATAATCTGTGTTAAGGCATCGAGCATCAGGCAGTTTATAGCTTCATTCATGTGGCTCTGCTCATGATAGTTCAAGACAGGAAAGATACGGTTCACAGTCACACCAAGTTCATTACTGCATTTCTCCATCTGGATAAACACAAACACACACACACACACACACACACACACACACACACACACACACACACACACACACACACACACACACACACACAAATATACATATGATGTCACAATTTGTAATTAGGAAACTGCAGTTTTCAATGTGATAAATTACTCACATTATCTTTGATCTTCCTGCTTTTGTAGACATTTTGCAGGTTCTCCTTGGGTATTGGACATGCGAGGTCTACTCTTGTCATGAAAACCACTTGAGGTATTCCTGTAACATAATCAAAAAACACACACATAACAATTTAGTCATTTCAGTGTAAAACCTTAGAAGTGTGCTGGATTTGTGCAGTCTGATTAATGATTAGTTTATTGGTTTTATGTTTCTGTACTAAAATTTCTACCAACCCAAATGAATTTTTTCCAGTTCAAATGTTTCTAGGTATTCTAAACTGCAGACAATCTTAATTCATATGTTTTGTACATGTAATACGATCCAGTTATGCTATTATGGAGAGCGAGGTTTTGGTCTCAATGTAGAAATGAGAATCATGTGAGTCAGAGTATCAGAGCAGTCAAAATTTTAATAGTGCTGTTTTATTTTTATTGTTACACAAATGAAGGGGAATGGAATGAATTGATTATATGCAATTCATTACAAAACATATATTTAATAAATTTAAATATATTTTAAATATTATGAATGACTCACCCATGCTGCTTGCTGCTTTCATGACACTCTTCATTTTTTGGTTAAACCTTTCGTCTTGGGTTGAAATTTTGTCAGCTGGCATGACGAACACCAGGCAGTGCATCTGATCACTCAGGGTGGGGTTTTTATTGTAGTAAGGGCTGCTTTCAGACAGTGGAGTTTGAGGGTTGAACTGAAGAAAAGAGGGATCAATAAAGACGTATGATTTGATTAGGGCAAATTACTGTAATGTGAATTCAACAGATTGTAAGTGTTACACACCGGGTAACCCTCCTTAATGTAACCTTTTAAAGCACTGATGATATCTTCATTGAGGACTCCAGAGTCTTTTTCCGCACCCATTATATCATTGAAGGCAAAAGGAAATGATCCTTCTTCATTTGCAAATTCAAATCGTTCATACTGTAAAGTTACAGAAAACCATGTTAAAGTTTAACTAGATAACTGTTTCATGCATACAAAGTGAAAGGAAGTCACACACATGTAGGACTACATAATATAGACTCACGTGTAGAGTATGACTCGTTGTTGATCCTGAAGCAGCCAGACAGTTGATAAACTGACGGCCTTCAAAAATGGACCTGATGGTGTTTATGGTGCTGGACTTTCCTGCTCCAACTGGTCCACAGACAAGGAATCGGAGCTCTTGAACTTCATTACAAATTTGAAATGTCTTGAGAGACTTTAACATTCTCTCTTGTCTGAAGAAAAAATATTTATATTTAATAATTACATTATTATAATTGTTCATATTTAATTTTTTTATATTTGTACAATCCACTGCGTATGTGCCATCATCTAAGATCTTTATGGATAATGGTACTTTGCACATAACCAAAACATGTTTGTGAACTTACTTCCAGTCCACTTTCCTCCATTCTTTTATAACTGTAAAAACAATACAATATTAACATGCTATGGATTAATATTAATATTAATATTAGTATGTATATAACTTCACTAACAGTATATTCCCATTCTTAGGAGGTGCATTGTAAAAAGAAATTACGCCCTCCTTTATTTATTACCGCTGAAATGTTTTAAACCTGTACGATTTTCACCATTATATAGTCATTGCTATGTATTTGTCTGATTAGGAATAGTTGTTATTATTAGCATTACTCTAGTTAACTGATATTTCATGTAATAATGAATTCTGTTACTTACTGATTCTCACAAATGCAGAGCATGAAGTGGAACCTGAACTGTTGCTCAGGGTTACAGTGTATTTTCCTTCATCACCCTCCACAGCGTTTGAAATTTCCAAGACACAATTTGTACCAATTGTTCTCACTTTGTGCTTGCCCTCAACACAACGCAATTTTTGGTCATGCTTTTCCCATGAGACTGTTACATCTTCTGTGTTTGCCTTACAGGAAAGAATAATCGTCTGTCCATGTTCAACTTGTTTCTCAGCCAGAACTGTGACAAATTCTGTTAAACAGATAAGAAAAATGTAATTAAATTCAAATATTATAAAATGTATGTAGATATATGTTTGTATTTCAGGTCATGAGCATGTCGAGCCAACCGTACACTCCTCAGGATGCTTAAAGAATTGTTTTAGTATTTTTCCTTTCATATATTTTCAAAATGCATAAAATTAGATTTAAACATTCGTTAGTTCATCTGAACCAGCTAACGTGTGTTAGATTAGGCCATCGTCATGTACAGAGCCCAAACTCCCGATATCTCTTTTTAATTATTTAATTATAACACATTCAGAATTATATTTAACAAGTTATTCTGCAAGAATGCACCAGTTCCAGAGTCACTGTGGTAAATTTCTGATATATTTCAGACCCTAAATTAACATTAGACCGTGTTGAATGAAATGTTTCAGTTTGTGTTTACATACCAGGTTTAATTGAAGTTAATCCCAGGTATAAGCCTATATTCTTAAACATATTGGTATTAGATACTGCAGCCCTGTGGAGAATGAAAACAGTCACGCAGCAAATCAAAAATTAGTAAATGTGTCCCACAGTACTAGGTTGTACCTGTAATTAAAGACACTTATGAACACTTACCTTGTGTGAAGCTCCGAGTGAGATTTAAGGTCTGTGTGTGTTTCTCTGGCTGCGGTTCTAAATGTGCAGCTCAGCTCGTCTTCCTCTCGACTGCTGACCCTTCTTCCTGTTTTGCTGTTTGCTGCAGAGGGGAAGGGGAGCGTTATTGAGAGAACGAAAGTGAAATGTATCTGGCAGTTTTTTATAGCTTGAATAATTGAAACTTTTATGCTATTGTAATTCTGAATCTGCATGCTTATGCTTGTCTTGAATTCCCTGCACAGTAACCGTGGTAACCATAATCATAAACATTGTTCTCATGTTGTTATTTTTTCTTTCCTGCTGTTTTATCATTGTCCTGGGTGGCACTAAGGAGAGGTTTTATATCTTTATATATATTTTATTTATATATTTATATATACAGTGGTGTGGAAAAGTGTTAGCCCCCTTCCTGATTTTTTCATTATTATTTTTTTTGCACATTTTTCACACTTTAATGTTTCAGATCATCAAACAAATTTGAATATTTGTCAAAGATAACATGAGTAAACACAACATGCAGCTTTTAAATGAAGGTTTTTATTATTAAGGGAAAACAAAATACAGACACATTTTCACACAGGGCCATGTGGGTTTGTATTTTGATTTCCCTTAATAATAAAAACCTTCTGGTTTATCTTCATAAATTTTAGTGCTTATTTACCTGCAGTGTGTCTAAGATCAGACCAAGCCTGATAACTAAACATGTGGAGGCATGCAGCTTATTTCATGTGGCATTTTGGCATTTAGTTGAAAGCTCTGGGAAAAACTCAGCAGGGCTGAATAAACATTTGTATTAAAAAAAATCAAAGTATTAAAGGCAATTAACAAAAAATAATAACAGGATATAGTTACACAGTAAATAATAATAATGTGTTATAATTCATTATAACAATATAACTGCAATCTGACTATAAAATTCTAAGTTCAAATTTAAATAAGAAATCATCAGCCAAACTCACAAAGTTTATTGACAGTTGTATAGACAGCAATCAACCAGCTGGTACCAGGGATACAAGTTTGTCCAGTAGACGTTACTTGCACCAAAATACTGCTGGTTACAGTAACCTTACATACAGATCTGATATGCCCCCATTTTAGTCTTTATTCTCATCTCTGAGCTTCTTCTTCAACACAACTCACATTTTGCCATGGGTATGTATAAACTTCTTGAACTTTGTAAGCTTGGTGCTCATCAGCACTTTTTCTTATATGATTTAATTTTGTTCTTCCATTGTTCTGTTTCTTAGAATATTTTTAGTGCAGTAGCCATCAGTTTACTCATTAACTAAGTAGCCAGAGTCTGTTCATGCTTACTAAGGCGCTATGAACCTATGTGTTGTTATCCAGCTTCAATCTCTACATGGGTTGAGCAACTTTTGAGTGAAGCCACCATTCCTATTCCTATTCCTTCCCCTGTTGCTGACCTTCTCACTGATATCATCACTCTTTATACTAAGGATATGGAGAGTCATAGTCGACTTATTGACACATTTGCTTTTCACCTCCATGAGCTTAATGGCCTGTGCACTGTATAATGTTTAACTTTCTTATGTATGTTCTTTTTCCACTCTTTCACCTTTTCCTTACCTCATGTTCTCCTTTACATTATTTTAGAGAAAAATTTCCCACATAATTCTCCCTTTTGTGGCTGCAAAAGCGGTGGGTGGACAAGGGAAGCATATCTTACTTTATGGTATTACAATTACCATATATACCATCATGCATCATTCATTTAAACTCTCCAGAGATAAGAGTCCAGAGGTGAGCGAAAAATCCCTCTCATACTTGCCAATTGAAAAGGGAAAATTTCTCAACTTGCCAGCATTTGTGCTTTTATTCATCACCCGGAGTATTCATCACCCGGACTCTATATACAAATATCTACCCCTGACATGTTACTTTCATGCCGTCTCTTAGAACGCTGTACTTCTGCTCCTTGTGGCTTTGCAACGTGTAAAGGGGCTTGGTGGGGAACAGGGGAGAGGTTACTAGCACTTCATCCTGATCCCTAGGCTGCATCCCTGCCCTTGTGCATGTATAGCTTCCAAGAGATATTCTACCTTTACAGGTAGGTTAGCCCACAGTCTATTGTTCCCTGCACAAATTGTGATGATCTGCAGGTTCTTCCAAATGGGTGTGTTTAAGGAGAACCATTGTAGTCCCTCCACCTCGAACCCATACAATATCATCAAGTGATATTTTGTGTATGTCATCCAGATCTGAATTATCCTCCTTTTTTAAGGGTCCATACACATGTTTCTCCCTGGCAGCTACCCATTTTCTGTCCATGGTAATCACACAGCAGATAATTAGCATTAATATTAACAAGAATGTTGCCATCACCGTCCCCATTCGTGTTAGAGTGGCCCTCCAACTTCCTGAGAACAACCAGTACAACCAACTTTCTCCTTTCGCATCTGGTTTGTAGGTGTCCTGTACATGCTCATCGCACAGGTCTTCCAATTTTGAGGGCAACAGTGAGGTTGCCTCCTTCCCCTGCATGCGTTCATCTCTGAGCAACATTCAGAATAACCGAGCAACATTCATCTCCGATTAGGCTACACAATCCATCATCAGGTGCTATCATTGTGTCGATGGCCAAATTATTTTGCAATGCCATTACGGATACTGCATGTACTGTAATTGTTACTTGATTCCCTGAAAGGCTAGGATAGTAGCTTTTACAAATCGCTGCTGATTATACCATATGAAGTTAATCCATTCAGCATTTTTCTTTGAAACCATAGTAAAAACAAGATTGATCCACGGCTACTTGTCCCTGAGCTCTGTAATCGCCGGGCATGCCTACAAGGAACCCCCCTCGATGTACCTGTAGTTTTAGGGTGGCTGAGATCACACACGGGGGAGCTGAAGCCACCCTAAAAAAGGACTAGAACCGCCCCTGGTGTAGGGGCATCTGTATTCGGCCTGAACGTAATGAAACAGGCGTACTGTTTAAATGTATTTCACTGCACAGACAAATCAATCTATGACATCAAAGTTCCGCAAGAGCCATTCAAAAGCTTATCATTCTCACGTTACATTGATCTCATGTGTCAATCGATCCGTGCCGTGCAGATTGTTAATCTCTCTATTGTGATATGCCTCAATGGCAAATAATCATACAAAAAATGCTAAATTAGTACATAACTACATAAGAACAACTTCTATATCGCGATATGCTCAATGCAAATAATCAGAATAAAAATCATGTGTTAAATTGTTTATTGTTCAGAGCACATGAACAGGAGCTTATTTTTTATATATAAAAAAAACCTCAGCATCACATATTGTATTTAGATAACATTGTATTTTATAAGATATATAAATAATGACTTCAACACGAGGAAATCCAAAGTAGCATCGAGCAGTACCAAAAAGCCAGCCGTGACAGCGGAGATGTTCGCAGATGTGACTGTTTATGTAACCAGCAAAAGAAGCCTAGGCCAATGTAGGTTGGAAGCGAGTTTTCAGTTTGTTAGAAACCATTTAATTTTACTAACATTCTCTGGTGGCCATCACCGGTATTTCATTTTATTCACTGTAAGTGTATATTTACTGTAGCAGGAAATGTTTGTTGTATTATTTAAGCTAATTATTTTTTAATGGGTTATAAAGTTTCATTTTAACATGTATTATTTACATTTTATTGGTAAAATGGGTATGCATTGCATAGTATTATTTACAGATTAATAATAATAATAATAATAATAATACATCAGAGTTTTTATACAAAAATGCATCAATGTTACATTCAATATATGAAAATATATCCACATAAATCCTATTACATTACAGAAACTGAGCAAAATATAAAAGATCTGAAATGTCTGAAAAGCTCCATGTAAGCATTACACTCTTTATTCAGGCTGTGATACTGATGCACAATTCCAAATCAATTCTATAATCAAGTAAAAATCCTTTACCAAAATCTTTTATATACTTAAAAAGCAAAATGAAATGTAATCATTAATATATTTGCATTAATTATTGGATTAATATGAATATATGAGTAACTCGTTAGACAAGCTTTAAAACTTGTTTGTCACTTATCATGTGAACTTTCTTTATTCACACTTTGATTGTTGTTGTGAACTCTTTTTGAGCACATAGTCATTAGCCCAGTAGATAATCTTTGTTAAGGCATCGAGCATCAGGCAGTTTATATCTTCATTCATGTGGATCTGCTCATGATAGTTCATGACAGGAAAGATACGGTTCACAGTCACACCCAGTTCATAACTGCATTTCTGCATCTACAGTAAACACACACACACACACACACACACACACACACACACACACACACACACACACACACAAACAAAAATATACATATGATGTCAAATTTTTTAGTTATATTAGTTTTCAATATGTAAAAATGACTCACATTGTCTTTGATCTTCTTGCTTTTGTAGACATTTTGCAGGTTCTCCTTGGGTATTGGACATGCGAGGTCTACTCTTGTCATGAAAACCACTTGAGGAATTCCTGTAACATAATCAGGAAACACACACATAACAATTCAGTCATTTCAGTGTAAAACCTTAGAAGTGTGCTGGATTTGTGCAGTCTGATTAATGATCAGTTTATTGGATTTATGTTTCACTGTTAAAATTTCTGCCAACCAAATAAATTGTTTTTATTGTTACACAAATGAAGAGGAAAGAAATGAATTGATTAAATGTATTTAATTTAAAAAATTTATTTAATAAATTTAGATATATTTTTAATATCATGACTGACTCACCCATGCTGCTTGCTGCGTTCATGACACTCTTCATTTTTTGCATAACCTTTTTGTCTTGGGTTGAAATTGTGTCAGCTGGCATGACGAACACCAGGCAGTGCATCTGATCACTCAGGGTGGGGTTTTTATTGTAGTAAAGGCTGTTTTCAGACAGTGGAGTTTCAGAGTTGAACTGAAGAAAAGAGAGTTCTATAAAGATTGTTTATACATGTAGTAATTTCTAGTGACATTTGTTATTTATGTATGATGTGATTAGGGCAAACTACTATAATGTGAATTCAATAGAGTGTAAGTGTCACACACCGGGTAACCCTCTTTAATGTGACCTTTTAAAGCACTGATGATATCTTCATTGAGGACTCCAGAGTCTTTTTCCATACCCATCATATCATTGAAGGCAAAAGGAAATGATCCTTCTTCATCTGCGATTTGATATCATTCATACTGTAATGTTACAGAAAACCATGTTAAAGTTTAACTAGATAACTGTCTCATGCGTACAAAGTGAAATGAAGTCACGCACATAGGACTGCGTAATATAGACTCACGTATAGAGTATAACTCATTGTTGATCCTGCAGCAGCCAGACAGTCGATAAACTGATGGCCTTCAAAAATGGATCTGATGGTGTTTATGGTTCTGGACTTTCCTGCTCCAACTGGTCCACAGAGGAGGAATCGGAGCTCTTTGACTTTATTACAAATTTTAAATGTCTTGAGAGACTTTAACATTCTCTCTTGTCTGAAGAAAAAATGTGATTCCAGCATATTTATATTTAATAATTAAATTATTATATTTTATATTTACCTATTTAATATTCATATTTAACTATTTAAACATTTGTGCAATCCACTGTTCATGTGCCATCGTCTAAGATCTTTATGTATAAATGTACTTTGCATATAACCAAAACATGTTTGTGAACTTACTTCCATTCCACTTTCCTCCATTCTTTTATAACTGTAAAAACAATACAATATTAACATGCTATGAATTAATATTAAAATTAGTATGTATATAACTTCACTAACTGTATATTCCCATTCTTAGGAGGTGCATTGTAAAAAGAAATTATGCACTCCTTTATTTATTAGTGCCTTTAATATTAACTGCATTGTCCTCACCAAGTTTGGCATAAACCAAACAATGCATATCACCAAAAACCCCTCATACCAATTATTAAACCTGGTGATGCATGGAGGATTTATCCATCTGTCCAGCCACTTAATCTGGGTGGGAATTGGGTCAATAAGCAGGGCAATGATCAAATCAACATTAGAATGGCTAAAGAAGACAAAAGTGAAGGAGTTGGAATATTGATCAAGCTGTAGTTCACCCATCCTTTCCCAGTTACAGACATGACTGCTATCCCACTACCAAGTGATCATAACCTGGTATCCTTCACCATCACTCTCCCTATCCTACCTAAAACTAACTCTCACCCCCACTCTTTTACCCAACTCAAAATCCACTCTGTCTCCCCTTCTTCTGTAGCTTCCGGCAATCTTTCTTCTCTTCCTGATACTCATTTTCCTCAGTACCCTTGGACTCAGCCACAGACACTTTCCTCTCCTCTCTTTCCTCAACCACGGACCTTCTCTGCCCTTTGTACACTAAACCAAAGAAAACTCCTTGTTCTGCTCCTTGGCTTTCAGATGTGTTGTGCAACAATTGAAGAGAGCTAAACTCATCCAAGAGAAAGTGGAAGAAATCACAACTTGATGCAGATCTTGACTCTTGCTGAAACAATCCTGGCCGAGTTCTCCTCAGATGTGACTTCTGCCAAGACATCCTTCTACAAAGAAAAGAAAGAAACCCCTCAGCTCTACCTGCTTCATCCTCCCTGACTGCAGAAGCCTTTGCTTCTTTCTAGCATGAGAAGATTGAGGAAATCTGCAGGACCTTCACTTCTGCTCCGACTGCACTTACATCTCACCGTCTTACATTACACCCTGCTGCTCCGATCCCTCCACTGGCTTCAGTTAGATTCAAAACACTGATGCTTGCTTACATAGACAAAAATGGACCAGCTCTCTCCTACCTCAAAGCCCTCATCACTCCTCACACTGCACCTTGCACCTTCAGATCTACTGCTCGACTGGATAAGGGCGTCTGCCAAATGATGTAAATGTATAATTTTTAAGCCTGTATAATTAAGATCACTCATTATATAGTTATTATTAGCATTACTCTAGTTAACTAATATCATTTCATGTAGTAATGACTTCTGTTACTTACTGATTCTCACAAGTGCAGAGCATGAGGTGGAACCTGAACTGTTGCTCAGAGTTACGGTGTATTTTCCTTCATCACCCTCCACAGCGTTTGATATTTCCAAGACACAATTTATACCAATTGTTCTCACTTTGTGCTTGCCCTCAACACAAATCAATTTTTGGCCTTGCTTTTCCCATGAGACTGTTACATATGTTGTGTTTGCCTCACAGGAAAGAATAATCATCTGTCCATGTTCAACTTGTTTATCAGCAAGAACTGTGACAAATTCTCTTAAACGGATAAGAAAAATGTAAATAAATTAAAATATTCTAAAATGTATATAGATATATGTTTGTATTTCAGGTCATGAGCATGTCGAGCCAACCGTACACTCCTCAGGATGCTTAAAGAATTCTTTTAGAATTTTTCCTTTCATATATTTTCAAAATGCTTAAAATTAGATTTAAACATTCAATAGTTCATCTGAACCAGCTAACGTGTGTTAGATTAGACCATCGTCATGTACAGAGCCCAAACTCCCAATATCTCTGTTTAAATTACTGAATAATTATTTAATTATAACACATTC